>NC_051160.1:96386065-96485789 GCF_013339745.2 Dermacentor silvarum
TCATCGACTGCCGCACCGCGAACTGACATCGTACATGTTTCCCGCCTCAAACTTTACAACTGTGATAATCCATTTTGATCACAACAAGCACCGGGACGGTGCTTCATTGGCCGGGGATAATGTCACGAGCAATGGCAAAGACAAAGACATTGTAGTGGGGCTGGGTCAGAGGCTCTCTTGTCGGACTGAAAACCTGCTGGAACCTGTGCGCTCTGTGCAGTCTTGACTAGGCAAGCGCTAGCCGTTCACGGTTAATTAAATACTCCCCGTAACAATATGAAGATTACTTACAAAGACAGATAACGTAGGCAGGGTTTTATTAGAACTTTGAAAGTAGGTGGGAGAAAATAGAAAATATCAAAAACTATGGATTTTCCTTTGTCAATAGAGATGACTGATGCAGTGAATGTAGAGCAACTCACAATGGGGAACCAGACGTGGAAGCTATCTCTTGAACGTTCAGAAATTTCTAACAAAAACGTCGTCAATGAACTCATACAACAGGATTGTAATGCAACTGACTATCATTGAAGTTGATGCCACCAGTGTGTTGAATGTTTAATTAACTACCACTGAACCAAATGGCTGAATGCTTTGGTCTTAATGCCTCTATTCATCGTAAAATACCATGTCTATACTCCGTTTCATACATCAGGGGCAACGCTGCGGACGCTCGAGATACTTTTTTTGCAGTGGCTGCGTTCGCACTTAGAAATAGTTCGGTGTTGTTGATCGATTTGGTGAAAATCTTCTTAATATAAGCGCAGTTGTGAATGAACAAAAATTATTTACCAATAAAAACAAACAAGCCATGTACTTAACGGCTGCTAACACGTTGTTTTAGGTAAATATACTTTTGGTTGTTTTTTATTTGTAGCCCGACGCGACAGCCTCACGTGCATGCTCGCTCGAGCACACGCCGCTGGCGCGCAGCGAAGCATAGACAGAATGCGCAGAGGGATAAACTTTGGCGACCGTACTTCTTGCGTAGTTTCCACCGCGTTGCATGCACTTCATGTATGAAACGGAGTATAGATCGGCATCAATATTATGTTTTCATCGCGCGAGCGTCTGAAAGCAACACCAAAGTCCTTCCCCGTTACTTGCCATGCTACAGTCTTGAATAGTAAAAACACCTGCCAGGAAAGAATACCTTATATACTCGTGCAATGGCCGCAGGTTTTTTTCCCCATGATTTGGGTATAAAATCGGCAGTGCGGCCGTTACGCGGAGAAAAAGACACATTTTGCAGTAGCGCTTACCTTTAGCCTGTACTGGCTCTGGTTATTCTTGGCTATTCCCATAGCGCGTGACTTGCGGGCTGGAATAAATCCTGATGCCCCACAGGCCAGCATGGGCAGCGTCTGTGAGGCAGTCGCTAAGTCTACCTGGAGGCGCCGAAAACTCAGCACGGCTGCCTTGTTTTGCCACCGAATAAAAAAAAAAACGCAACAGATGACACTGCCAAACTTCGCAAAAATCAATGGTGCGGCTTGTACACGGGTAGTCTTTAAATGTATTTTGGGGGAATTTGTTATAAAATTCTGGGTACAGCTTTTACACGGATGCAGTCATTATACGAGTATATACGGTATTTTCCACAAAAATTCTAATTTTGTGACGGGAAGGTTATGCGCGCTTGCATTAAATTTCGTTTGACACCGCTGCAGGCCTTTATGATTTAAGAAGCTACAAAATAAAGCATATACATTTGATGACCTACATCAAATTTTGCTCCCATAAAGGCCCAGCGTACTTTATAAAGGACGCCATCGGTAGTGGTACAAAGAATAAAGCGCATCTCATGAAACTGACAATGCAGTTGCAGTGTGAAAATTTTGTCTAGCACCAAAAATCACCAAAATTTAACTGATAGAATTTTCTTGGAGCTTTGGTGGTTAACGGAGCACAGACAGAAGCATAAGTGATGGTTCCCCAAGCATAACACTAATTCGATGAAGTGAAATTACAGACATAGAAAAGGGGATATATACTACCTTGCGGATATCTGAACGAATGCTAAAAAAGATCCCGTTGCATTGCAACACCATAAAAGTACAGATGATCAGAGCTGCAGAAAACAGCTTTCTTCCTTCCATGCCTTTGCTGCCAAGGCACCTCTTGAACATACAGAATTACAATTCCAAAACCGACCGCAAGACACATTTATAAGTAGATACAATGGGGCCAACAACATTGACCTGTATAAGTTTTTTTTTTTTCTGGCTCCAGGTTGAACAATACCTTTGTTCGGAAAATGCACGATGCTATGCTCCAAAATGTCGAAAAAAAAAACATGTGCGAAACAAGTGTCAGTCGTTTTGTGTCCGTAAAAACTAAGGTTGGAATGTTTCGTAAAGATGTCCCTCGCATTTCGCCCTCTCACTCAGCCGTAGAAGAATCTTGTACCATTATGTTACATGCTTGGAGCTTAATTACCAGCACAAACACCATCCAGATGCCTCGTACTTCTTTTTTATTGCATTAAAATTACGTGCACGACATAACTCGTCGCTCCGCATCCGGAAACAAGGATGACAAAGGACAAAGATGAAGCAGCTGCATTGCAACACTATTGAACAAAATCCTGTTGTTCAGAAGTGGTTAAAGTTTGTATAAAGTACGTTTGTGATTAACAATGTTATCGACTTAAATTTGAACTGAACTGAATATGGCTTACCACACCTGCAATAACTTGAACAACCATCAATTTTTTTCTTGAGAACAATTATGCTTGTTATTCGCGTCAAGTATACACATCAGATACATTTCATTTCTGCATAGCATAGGCATTTTGAGAATCACTTCACAGAGTTTTTCCATAAATTTACTGATCTAGTTGTGATGCCCTACTTGGTGTGCTGAAATTCATAGAGAATGACTGTAACTTCGTTTGTTATTTTCTTATTTTGTTCTCTTTTCGCGCTTTAAAAGAAAGTGTAAAAGTAGAGAACTAGCCCATGATGTAGTATGCCATCAGTTGCTTAAAAATATGCCCTTACACGCATATGCACAAAAATTAGCAACGGGATCTGTTTGAGGTAAATCGCTGTAGGATGCGAACAGCAGCAGTTTATAGTTTTCAATCTAATGCAATAGCAATACCCATTGTAACTAGTAGCCCTTAAATAGAAAAAAATATGTCTTAGTGCTACAGAAACACTAGTTAGGGTTCTACTGACAAATAAAAGCATACATGGGAGCGAAAATGCTGAAGCGTATTAGCACAGAAATGGCAATGCACACTGTCACAGCTGTCCCCGATGTGACACACCAACAGTCTATTACTACTTCATATGCGCAACCATGATTGAATAGACATGTCGCTGGCTGAAGCCGACGTATCGAAAAGGGAACTTTCTTTCTTGCGGCTGCAGCTGCTTAGAAACATTTTAGCACACGTGTATCTCTGCTGTTTCTTGTAAGTTTGGCAAGAAGTATTCCACAATGACTTCTGCTGTATTTTTTTTCTACAAGACCACTAAAAGTTGCAGTGGCGTTTCACTTCGCGAATGCGGGTTGTGCGCAAGCATATGGAAGCCAGACAGGAAGGGTGCTCACGCGGTCACAACATTGACACGTTGATACAGCGAAAGCTCATATTGCTACACGTGCAAGAAGAGGGACCCTCCGCGAACATGTACAGCGAGCTTCACGGAGTCGAAGCACAAACAGAAAAGACGCGCACGCGGCGATTCTATACTCCACCTCCTGGTGGCTTCCTCCTCCGGCGCTCGCTTCCCTCGTGGCGACAAAAATAATTTCGCCGATTTCACTGAAGGGGCGTATAGGCTCGCGCGTATAAACATAATTAACGTTCCTGATATCACATTTCGAAAAAAAATATCGTGAGATATGCACGTCTACAGAACATTCCACATCTTTTAAAAAAATTTTTAATTTGTCAATGCAGGTTAAGTGGCTAAATCAGAAAACATGTTGTGAGCGAATGAGAATAAATTTTCAATCTTCTTAGGCTATATATAGGCTTTGTAGAGAGTTACTTACTATAGTGTGCCAGAATATGAAGCTGCCGTTATCCGCGATGTTCCCCCAGACCTCGAGAGAACGGCAAACAACACAAAGTTCAAATTAAATGAAAATGGACGGACTTCCATATGGGATTTATGTCGAAATGCTTGTGCATCTGGTTTGAAAAGTAGCATTGTATTTCTTTACGAAACACTCGTGTTCTTTTTTTTTTTGTTTTTGCAAGCGTGATACGAGCAATGCACATTGTATATGCGGTGTACTGGCAAGCGTGATACGAGGGATGCACATTGTATATCCGATGTACTTGGTAATTAAAAACAAGCCACCGTCCCTGGGTGGGGCGGAATTAAGGGCCGGGTATTAAGGGACCGAGGAAAAGTTGCCAAACAGGTATGTATGTGTTTAAAATGTTCGAAAGGCATGAAGCGCTGTTATACCCCTGCCACACGGGCACTCTAAAGTCCTTTAGGTAAGGGGACATCTACCGGAAAGGCGTTCAAGCGCAGCGACACACGACAAAGGAGCATCTCCCTTCCGGCAAAGTTCCTTTGCGGGAAAGAAGATCGGGCATCTACTTTTCGAGCGGAAAGGTGTACTCTCGCATACAGCGTGCACAGCTCATCAATGGACGAAAACGTGTTACATAACTACGGTGCCCCTTAAGTATTTTTTACCTTGGAAAATGTAATAATCTTTAGCGGTAATGTGATTTGTCCAACAGTAAAGATTTACTCTAGCTATACTCTGAAACGCTCGCACCACGTCGCACGCGCGTCTATGTTGACTTCCGAATATGCGCAATGTAAGCCATCAAAATGGGAAAAAATGTTTTTAGGTTCTACAATCACTAACTGTAATCTACATGGGCAGCTTTTTGTAAATATTTTCCCTCTTGCTGCTTGAACAAGCAACGCGTTCTTTTTCTCTCTCTTTTTTTTTGCGCCGTTTATCTGAGAAACCACCTAAAGAAGTTGTGGGGTGCCGTGTATCATCGGTGCAACACCTTTCTGCAAAGGGTCCTTCGGAGTAACAAAAGGGGTTTCCTGCGAAAGACTTTACTTTTGTCCGTGTGTCAGGGGTATTAAACGTTACTGGAAGGTTCACAACAAATCCTATATACTTCCCACTAGCGTGACATTTATCTTCGAGATAAAATCCATATACCGTACACAGAAATACTTAGGTACGTATGGTTATTTACCAGCCGCATATGATGCCTGAATCCGTGTGAAACCTTAGAATCAGTATGTAGTCCAGTCGGGTTCAACGACCACAGTCAAAAGTAGGCCCTCGCCGTAACAAAATTGTCTTCACTGTCGTCGTCGCCTTGGTGCTGTCATCACACACATGCTCACGTCATCTAACTGCTCGACTTACGTTTGTCTACTCAGTATCGCTTTGCTAGCTCCGAAACATGCTACACAGCCAGTTACCAGCAAAATCCTTCGAATACAATCGATTGTCAAAGTACGTGGTATCTCCTAAACTGTTTTCGTAGACATTTTCAAAACTTCTTAGCGAACCTATGCACAAATCAAAGTTGGCGCTTTCTATATTCTCGCAGGCACATGTGGCCGTGTCATGCCGGTAGCCGAGAAGTAGATATTATCGCCGTACAGTGATAAATATTAGCTGGCGGTAGAATGATTTCAGCGAGCCCGACCTGAACAAGACTAAAAAAAAGTTGGGCTCAAGCATTTGCCTTGTCGGACAGCACGACTTGGGAAATCCCGGTTTGTCAGTCCATTTTCCGTAACGACAAATGTAGTTCTCCAATAAGATAGCTTGTCACCTTTTGAAAGACGTGGTCTCAAACTTATGCAGCCTAAACAGCTTCGAGAATGTCTTCGTTGGTTGCAAGAACCCTGCCACCGAGATACGCTTCACGGATTTCTGAGGCTATGCGGAGGTCAAAACACTAGTGACGCTGTCAATTGGTTACAAAACAATATTGCTTCCGAGTTGCTCCTCATGTTTCTTCACAATATCACTCAAGCTGTAACTTATAGTGCGCTGAAGTTTTATGTATCATTTTCAACAGCGACGTTCAAAAGGCAGATACAGGGGACCTAAGGCCGCACATTTGCCGCCCAGCACTTCGATGCGACCATAAGAAAAAGTTGCGACAGACGCTGAGCGTGTTGGAGTGTTGCTAGAAAAAACGCGGTGGACACGATATGGTAGCCATTTCATGCTTACATCTACCCTCGATTACGGGAAAGCCGGGGATTTTTTGTATGCAGCCACACGCTCCTGTCGAATGCAAATAATTCTGTATTCTGAAGACATTGAGGTATTAGGGCATCGGGAAGTTGCAATGTATTTGCATTTACTCATGTTAAGGATCCTTAATCATAATTACTGCACCATTCAGAAACCTTGTTTAGGGCAGACTTAACTACTAGGAATAGACTGAAGGATTAGTATTAGTTATTTCGCGATATATCATACAGTCATCTGCGAATACCATTATACTAAATTTAACGTAAGCTGGAAGATCCTTTGTATTGATAAGGAATAACAGTGGACTATTTACGGAGCTTTGAGGGACGCCAGATTTAAGAGAACAATGAGAGGAGACACAATTACTAAGGCTAGCATATTGGACGCGGTTAGATAAATATACTTCGATCCATTATAGAATCTTGGGGTCTATATTAAAAGTGCTGATTTTTAGAAGTAGTTGATGAGGCACTTTGTCGAAAGCCTTAGAAAGGTCCCGAAAAACACCTTTGAGAAGAATGCCTTGGTCTAGAGCTGCTGCGATGTGATGAGTAAATAGCAGAAACTGTGTTTCGCAGGAATAATGCTTTTTCGAAATCCTTAGTTGGCAGGAGCATCAAAGGCATTTGTGTAAAGACATGAGACTAGATTAGAGTAAATTACATACTCTGAAACGTTTCATGAGTTACTAGTTATAGAAATTGGTCGATAATTGAGAGGAGAATACGTGTTCCCTGATTTAAAAAGTGGCACCACCTTCCAGACCATTTAATCTAATGGTAGCGTGCTACATTCAATAAACTGTGTCAAGAGGTATGATAGGAAAACTGGAGGGTAAACTTTCGTGCTCTTCAGAAACATCGCGTGAAGTTCATAATGATCACAAGAAGATGAGAGCATTATATTCTCAATTAGTATAGCTGTTCCCCCAATAACGACTACAATTGCATCCATAGGAAAGAAATCGCGATTACGCTGCTGCGGTGTTACAACGGCAGCTGACTCTGCAAACCCACTCGTGAAAACAGTACATGATTCATCACGGTGCAACATGTGTTCAGCAGAGTCAACACGAGAAATGCCACGATTCATTGCAGGTTAAGCGCGTTCCAACAGCTGCAAGGGTTGGTGGAAATATGAGAAGGGACTGTACTATCCAGAACATGAAATCTATATCTGCTTTATAGCAATGCGGTGTGAGCCCATAGCAACAAACAGGCAAGCGAGAAAGATTGTTGGTAGACTTCACTAAACTAAAAAGACTTTTCTTTTATTCATTAGCCTTATGTTAAACCAACATACTCGCTGTTTACCTGATATATTGTTGTAGCCATATGTGTTTGTTGATCAGCCTTGAAACTTTATTTTTAAACGAAATCCAGTTTTCTTCCACTCTACAATCGAAAAATGTACAAATGTAGCCATCCAAGAATAATTAAAGCTTCATATCAATTGATATATTATCTCCGTTTTTGTAATCTCTTACGTTTTCGTTCTCGGAACTGACGCGTGTTGCAAGTTGTTATAATGAAATGTATAAGGTTGTGGTTGTTTATTCCAGGCATGCATGCAAACGAGTGTACAAGACCAGGTACTGTCGTTAGGATGAGATCAAGAATGTCAGCCGACGTAGGACTGATTCTAGTAGGTTTGGAAACGATATGAAATCAGGTAAAGTCTAAGCACAAGGCAGCTAACGATGAAACACCAGTTACTGTTTCACATGCAAGCGGGACAGGTCTAGACCTATTACTTTTAGACATATTGAAGTCACCCAAGTGAAATATAGGTGAGCGCGGGAGGTGTAGAACCAGATTAGGCACGTCATGTAATTTTTCAGAGAAATCCGAAGCAGGATTTGGTGGGCAGTATCCTGTGCAAGAAAAGAGAACATTTTTGTGGTTTAAACAAATGCAAAAACCCATAAATTCCAAGAATGAGTTCGGTACAATCATATGCGATACAAGATTACTCGCTACAGCAATAAGCACGCCACCACCTGGTTGGTCACAGCGATAAATCGCGTACTTTTTTTCACATTGTAAAAGTTCACAGCTGTCAATAGCTGACGATAACCAGGTTTCAGTGAGTAGAACCACATCGGCGGTGCATGCGTTCCAGATTGATGACATAGCTTGACATTTATTACCAATTATTGTAATATTGGCAAATAAAAAAGATGCGCCTTGGTAAGCAGCGTGGCTTTTAATTAGGATAACGACCCATTAAGGAAGCCGACGTAGATGCAGGTGATGCATCCGTCAGAACGGAATCCTAGACAGATTCAAGGATACAAACACAGTCGGTAGCTGAACAGTAAACGTGGCATTTTTTCTAGATGTAGAGCTTATTAAAACTCATTGAAAATTGCCTCTCACAAGATTTGCAGTTATCAAACAACTTTTTTTGTAATGGTTCTTGTAACTTTGCAAATAACTTAAATAACATCAACTAAAGTACTCTAGCGGCGCATGAACACTTATATGGGTCGGGTGAATTCGATTTGATGCATATTTCCTGTCAGTATTTATAACATTTTGCTTTTACCCCTTTAACTGGCAGTTCAACAATATTGTTGACCTAACAAAAACAACTGCAAAAACCATACAAAACCAAATATTAGCCTGTGCCTTTCAATTTGCCTTCATTTATGTACCTGCTCAACAGTGGTATTCAGTAAATTGTGGACAGTGAGCAGCACCAGATGTATTGGTCGCAAAACCTGAAGGCTTCGTCGTTATCTTCTTAGCGCACGTGATGATCAATTTATTGCCAATGCTATTTTTCCCCTTTTTATGCAAGTTCTTATTTCTAAACTCCATAATGATACATCTCAAGGACCCAGATTGAGCTTGTCATAGGAAGCGCCAAAGACCAGTTTTGGACCACACATTTACCTTTCACCATCTGGTCAACAATAATTTTGACCTACTGCATGTCGCTTAGTTTTTAGAGAAGCCATTTTATATTTTAGTTGGTAAGTATTTGAGCAAAGAAAATAAAAAGTAAAGCAATAATATTCTAGATGAAGTCTGTCTTATCTTTCCAGTGAAAGGGTTCACTTAGGGACTGTTCCCTTAGTTTTAGGGCCTGAACAGACGGAGCCATATTTCTGATAATTTAGCGAAGCGCTAGTTAACGCTACAAATTAAACATGACCGATGTCACATCTTTTGAACGAAGAAGAACGTTTGATATTTATGCGAATAGGGCTGTTCAAATGCTGCGCACAATTTTACTTGCGCTTCATAATTCATACCTCCAGAATTTCAAGGTGAAAACTGTTTTTACTTGCACCTTGGAAACCTATTTATCGCACTGTTTCTAACAAAGGTTGGCAGGACAGGTTCCTTCCAAACGCGACAATGCTGTGACACACGGTGTTTTCCCTTGAAAACACCGCATTTTCATTGTATTTTTTACGGATCTGTCTTCCGAATATTCTATACCATACTGTGTACATCGCAGCTGTCCGGCCACAGGTGCTCTCTAGAGAATTATGCACATACAATCGCTAAGCAGCACAAAAATGCAAAAAAAAAAGACCGTTATGACTTTTTTCGTTGTGTGTTCTTTGAATATAGATGCGCTTTAACTTGTTCTATAAAGAGGGATTGGGGTATATCCTGCCTCAAAACAGCAAAAAAAGCAGGCGATAGTCCCAAGCAGTACACGTGCATTGGCCTGAACACGAGGCATCGTTGAAACAAACTGCCAAATACACTGACCTAACATTGGCACTTCGCGAGAACGCTACCACTTTATTGTATTGACCCGATCATGAAAACTAAGGCTGGGCTAGGCATGACCGAATGTGTTTTAACGAACTAGGGTGTAAGACATTTTCGAAAACTTGTTAATCTTTCTTGCATTTGCCATTTTCGTGCGCTTTCTCATCATTGGCATGCATGCCGATATAGTTTTAGTGCCATAATATCTTCACCTTCTCATGAATTTGTAAACATAAGCGAGCGTTTATCGCATGCATAAGATGCGTGTAGCTGAGGGATTATCGCATATACTTACCGTTCAACGAACCATTGTCTGAGTAATTACCTGCGTTTTTTTCCGAATTTCTCGTGGAAAGCTCAGTCAATTTGTAAACGCTCTAGTAGATATTTTCATTGTTTCTATGACTTCCACCGAAATTGCAATATAGGGAAAAGCATATGCAGAAATGTGGCAGATGCGAAGCTTGTACCAAACATAGCTTAACGCAGAGCACAGCGCTTGGGTGGTGCCTGAGGCGAAAGGTCTTTGCTAGGTCGCATTTTAGCGATACCGTTCCGGTGGTTTGAAAGTGCCTGCAAATATCTAGAGCATGGTAAGGATGATCAGTTTGTAGCGCCTGCATCTATTTTGTTGCCAGGGGGCGCTCACAGCAAAGCAACACATATTCGAACACCCGGACCTCGCGACTGGCACACATGTTTTTCTAAGGCGAGACGGTATCCGGCCGCCTAGAATGCCGACCTACGACGAGCCCTTCCGTATCTGCGCCTTTCCACCAAGACTTTTGTCATTGCGCAGCACTAGCGTGAGGAAACAGTCTGTTTAGATTGCCTCAAGCTGGCATACGCGGAGACACCAATCACCCATCTGCTTCTCCAGAGCCCGGATTCGCCAGAGCCTTACCTTACCTTGCAACCTCAAGAACGTCCCGATCCATATGGCTGAGGTTAGGCCGTCTACTTTTTAACTGGCCATGGCCCATCGTCGAACGGTGCGATCTACCACCAGCCGAGCTCACCTTTTTTTGCTTGCGTCATGCTTCCCTCTCTTATCAGCTTACGATGCTGATACGCTGCTGCCCACGACTGCTCAACTAAGTGGCTGGTCGCTCACAAGTGAAAGAATCTTTGATGGTTCGTTAAAGCGAGAGACACATGAAAAGCGCTACTTATAGGTTCTCCGGATGCACTGCACCAACAGCTATGGCAGTAAAATAAAATGGCACCAGCCTAATAAACAGCGCGCAAACAATACCTTTCGGTTTTTTTACCCTCATTTATAAAAGAAAAGGAAATATGCGAAGTGGTTTGGGCGCTGAGAAGCTTGTTTCTGTTTAGGCGTATTGACTAAGCAGGCTGTTCAGAAGCTGTAGACAAAACCAGCGGGAAAATGCTTCAGTTAGTGAAGCGCGCTTTCCCTCGACGCCGCCTCAGGTGCTCGGTGGCCTGTGTTTAGTGAAGTGTACTTCACAGCAAAGCAAGAGCGGCGAGCAACAGCGCTGATACAGTGGCTAGAATGGGGAAGTGTGACGAGCGGCACGCAGCGCCTACGGGGCGCATTAAAGCCGCCGGTAGGGAGCCGCGAGGAGGCGCGCGCTGTCGTTGACACATTGAGCAAAATTAGTTTTGAAGAAAGGCTCAGGAATATGGATGAAAATAAATGGGCGGCTAAAGTGCACAAGTATCTCTACATAAAAAGCGTGGACACAGAATAGAGGAAGAGGCCAAGGAAGTTGGCAACCAAGTACAGGATAATCGAAGCTGTAAATAGACAACCACGAGTCATCAGAAAGAAAGTGAGAGAAATAGAGACCATGAATTGGATGCAACGAATGGAAACAAAAAGGACAATGAAGATTTACAAAAGTGAGAAGAAAGAAATCAGAAGGGAAAATCTGTACGATAACGCAAAGAGCAGTGCCTTGCTATTTGAGGCTCGAGCAGGTTTCCTAAGGACCAAAACATACCGGAACAAATATTCGGAACTAGATGAGGCATGTGTATGCTGCAGTAAGAATCCAGAGACCACTCAGCACATCCTAATGGAATGCGACGGGATCCGCCCAGCGAGAACTGTAGGTAACGTGCAACTCCCAGAAGCGCTTGGGTTTAAAGTGGAAGGAAACATCAACAGATCAGCCGTAGAGATAAGCAAGAGACGATTAGAGTACTGGTGGAAAAAAAGAAGGGAAAAGATGGTTAGGACTTGACCTCTTAAAATCATAGGTAGCGGTACAAGGTAAATTTTTGAAAAAGAAAAAGAATAATGAGAGGTATACAAAAATGCTAGATAAAGTAAATGTATAGTATACCGGATTAAATCAAGCAGGCTAGGTGACTATTTGTCGCCGCCCCGTTTCAAAGGGGATGCCAATAAATCATCATCATCATCATCATCACGTCGCCCGATGCGAGTCGCGCCGGCTATGTTCAGTGACGCTGCCCGCCCTGATCTGTTGGAAGTTACGCTCGTTTCTTTTCGTGCTGCAGCAAGTCTATATGTGTACTTATAGCGCGAAAACATTGCTTCGTGCCTGAATGGTACTATCGTACTGCTTCACAATTATTGCTCACCATGAACTGCATGAAAGTGTAAGAATTGGGTGGAAGATGAATATGCAGAAGACAAATATAATGTTTAATAGCCTGGCAAGGGAACAAGAATTCAGGATCGCCAGTCAGCCTCTAGAATCTGTAAAGGAGTACGATTATGTAGGTCAATTACTCACAGGGGACCCCGATCACGAGAAAGCAATTTACAGAAGAATAAAATTGGGCTGGAGTGCATACGGCAGGCATTGCCAAATCCTGACTGGGAGCTTACCACTGTCGTTGAAAAGAAAAGTGTACAATCATTGCATTCTACCGGTGCTAACATATGGGGCAGAAACTTGGAGGTTAACAAAGAAGCTCGAGAACAAGTTAAGGACCGCACAAAGAGTGATGGAACGAAAAATCTTAGGACTAACGTTAAGAGACAGGAAGAGAGCGGTGTGGATCAGAGAACAAACCGGGATAGCTGATATTCTAGTTCACATTAGGCTGAAGAAATGGAGCTGGGCAGGTCATTTAATGCATAGGATGGATAACCGGTGGACCATTAGGGTTACATAATGGATACCAAGAGAAGGGAAGCGCAGTCGAGGTCGGCAGAAAACCAGATGAGATGATGAAGTTAGGAAATTTGCAGGCGCAAGTTGCAATACGCTAGCGCAAGACAGGGGTAATTGTAGATCGCAGAGAGGCCTTCGTCCAACAGTGGACATAAAAATATAGTCTGCTGCTGCTGATGATGAACTGCCTTAGTTTCTACGATTGGTCAAAGCTCCCAACAGTGGCAACTGTGAAGGGGGTGATCTGACATTTCTCCTCTGCAGTCAGGATGTAAACCATGAACTAGACGCATTGCTGGATAGTGGGAAGGTTGAAGAAGCTTCTCACATGATAAAGAAGTCCTAGAATTCTTTATTCACACAGTAGCGCAAAAGCACACGGACGGCAAAATCAACAGACGGAACAGAGCGCTATCTAATAAATGAGTGTTTATTGCTCGAGAACATATATATATATATATATATATATATATATGCCCCGTCTGTCTTTTTCGCTGTCCATGTGCTGCTACGCTACTGTGTAAATAATGCCATACCAACTACCCCACCAGTCTGTCCTTTTGAATCCGCAACGCTTCCCGACCTTGATTGCCCTTAATGGATGAGCTACTCGCGGCTAGTCTTCTGCGTGACAAGGTATGTTGCACGCAAAACAATCCTGCGGTCGGTGTGCAAGGAATCCTTTGACGAGCCAACGAGCTGGTGGCGATGTTCACCAAGTTCTGCGTCAATGGGGACCTCATTTACCCTTCGGAGAAGCTCTTCTCATTTGTATAGACGGCCTCGAAACCACTTTTTTCGATGTGGGTCAGTTACAACAAGCTGCACAGTTACAGCTCGGAAGAGCTTGTCTCCTGCCTGCTCAAAAACGATGTCATACTGGGCTGTGCACCGCATGGCCCCAGCCTTACCAACCAGGTTACAAAATTCTTTTTTGTTCAACCGTTTGCAGTGCTACATGAAGGCACTCAACAAAGAGACAGCGTCTTCCCGTGAAAGGTAGAAGCACCTCAAGCTCAGGCGCGTCATTAAGCAGAGAATAACCCAATTCTGACAACTTTCTGTTTAAACTGTTTGTGAACAATTTAAACAATTTGTTTTCGTGAAAAAAAAAGCACTAGCTCAGGGGCGTCGCGTTTTAAAACATCATCGATGATTGAGAATGGTTCGTTTTAAACGGATTTTGAGCCACTTTTCAAAACTGAGGTGTTTGCGTAAACAGTGTGTCAATAATAAAATGTTTGCTTCTGAGTTACCACTGGGAATTTTCTTGCGTTGTGTTCAATAAGGTGTCAGCGGGAGTAAATCGGTTGAAGCAAGCTACATTCTACCATCGACGCGCGCTCAATCGGATTGCTACCTCAATTGGTGCTTTTCTATTAGGAAAGGGCTAGCATAGCTACTCTATCGCCATTTACCGCCATGCACGAGCGAGTATATTACGAAGCTTTCTTTTTTGTTATTGCATATTAAGCTGCGTGCGCGGATCATCGCATTGCACGCAGCGCCCTTGCACTGCGGCTGCTAGCCGCCGTCGCGGCCGACGTGTAAGTATGGTGCCTCGATGCCAGCGCCGCCGTTGAGGGTGGAGACAACACCGCTGGCGCCGCCATATTGAATCACACGAGCTCAGACTCAGCTGCGCTTAATTGCGTTCATAAATAGTGTTACTCGCGGCGCACTTCCAAGTGCTTTGCCTTGATGAGGATTTTTTTATCGGTACCGAATCTGCACATCTTTATAACCAATAGCCGTTAACTCGTCGAAGGTCGAAGACGTAAATGTATGGCGCCGGGAACATGCCCCAAGTTGCCTAATTCAATCGCATTTAATATGTCGTGTGTATGTTTGAAATACGCACTATTTTGTTTTGCGCTTCGATGCTTGGTATATTAAAGTCCCTAAAAAAATGGTATATAAGGTTTGCGACCCCCTGTGTGTGGAAGTTTTTCTTTTCCGCTGCTGTATTTTGGTTTACACGTCAGGCCTCCTTTACAGTAGCCAGCCACTCGCGCACGGCGGTTAGTTTCCCTTGCGTTGCGCGTGCTCTTCGCGTTCGTTGCAATTATCTGACGATATCTACGCGCAATTGTCCTTTTTTTTTGCTGACAGGATTAAGCTGGTGTAAAAATAACTGCGATGTGAAAATAAGGTTTAGTTAGTGCTGTAGAGAAAAATGTTACGTAACTTGTCTGTGTCAATCTTGCGTAGTACACACAAGAAACCAAACGATGCACAAAATACATTTACTTAGTAATGTCTAGTACAGTCAATCATGAAAGAGATATATATGTACATGAAAAATTATATGTACTGTGTGGCGCCTGAAGGTTATGTTGAAATACGAGATAACAAAAAAAATTCGCAAGGTAGGCTCGACACACACAATTCGGGATAGGGAGAGTTTTTTTTTTTCAGTTTACTTATTACAGGGGGGGGGGGGGTTTCAAATGAGTACATCAACCTTAGTACACACAATATAAATCTAAAACAAGAATACAAACAAGAAAACGCAACCGCGGGTAATATTTATCAAGATATCCAGCCAGAATACATCAGCTACCATCGAATACGTCGCATCAGCCAAACACATCGATGGCGAGTAAAGAACATTTTATAAATAACCATTAGAACACTGATAACTACATTGAAAAAGTAAACAAGACCGCATACATATCGCGTACAAAAACCGTAAATGAAACTAACACAGTCAAATACAGATTAGCAATGTTTTTCACTTCGAAAATATAGTCCATGATGACGTAGGGCTGTTGACTTTAACAGACGGCGCCCATCCTGTCGATTTCCCTCGTACTGGTCCTCTTCAAAGTGTTTCTAAGTACACGTAAAACAACAAAAGTGATTATTGATATGAAAAGTTGCCTTGTTAATACAGAGATCCCATTACAGTGCTTAAAAATAAATTTTCGCAGAATTAATGCTGTATTACCTCGCTTCACACGTTTCGAAGAAATGCACAGGCTACAACAGACACCATGCCAGAAAGCGCCGAAACATTTTGGTCCCATGATGCCCCTTAACTCTACTACACCAGGGCATACCGTGCACAGGCATTTAAAGACCGTCACAGTACCCACTACGATTGGGAATGAGCACGAATGACCATTGGCTTGCAAGCATCACGCTACAAATATATTCGTCTAAGAAATCTGCTATATAACGTAACAACCTGAGATCCGCAAGATATCTGCTGAGAAATCAGAGAAAATCACAATGCTTCGCTTGCCACGTGCACAACAGCCGCTCTCCCAAGAAGAAGCACTGCGTTCTTTAGTCCCGAATAACCAGTAGGGAAAAAAGAAACTGAGGCAAAAAAAAAAAAGAAACAAGAGACACACGATGTGAGCTTCCCGTGAAAAAGTAAAATAGGTGGTTTACATGACGATTTGTAGCTAATGTAAGACTATTTCGCGGCGAAGCATTTTCGTCAGTCCTTAGAATAAGGGTACTACTCGCATAGACTGCGCCAATCAAAACGGCAAAAGCCTATGCGACGCGCGCTCGCAAACCATAGGCTACTCAGACAGCATCGGTGCAGTGCTTAGTTCGTGAGCGAACGTAGATACGTGAGCGAGGATCAGAGAATACTTTCTTATTTAAATGAAATACACGGTGCGATAGTCTAAACTTTCTTGACACTTACCTCGCAAATGTAGGAGCTATCCGTTGCCTTCCAGTGATACCGCTTTACTTGGGCTTCCCATCTCTTCATTCGCTCTGGGTCCCGGGGAAGCGTAAGCAACGAAGCCCTTTACGCGTAGATCCGGTGCACTTGGGAACACAACAGCCCGTCATGTCGATTCGATGCACTTTACAAGCTTGTCATTCATGCGGCTGAACACTGTCCAGCAAGTAGAAGCGTCAGCGAAGCATCCGCGCGCACTGTGTCTCGAACTAAGCACCGGCACCAAGCAATCGCAACCGCTCGCTGTGATTCAAGATGGCGTCGCAGCGAGAAAGCGGCGGGCGGGGGCGGTCAAAGGATGGCACCACCCTGAACGGCGGCGCTGGCATCGAGGCACCCTACGTGTAAGCGTGTGTCAGCGCCACCATGCGGTTTCCTCCTAAAGAGCCACGCGCGAGCCGGCGCATTCAACACACTTCCCCATTCTAGCCACTGTAGCGCTGTAGCAGCCGACGCGAAGCACCTCCCCTGGGTGCCTGTGCTAAAATCCCTATATAAGAAAAGTACCGCCATCTACTCTTTCCTCCGCCGCCTCCTCTCCTAAAGCGCTTGCTTTTTTTCTTTACTTTTTGCTTGCGAAAGCCAAGTCGATGGTGGCGCACCTAGAAAGTCTATACGTTGAAGCTTTCAGGCCGGGCGCGCGCCGCCGCCGCCACCGGCGACTGCTACTCCGGAGAGGAGTATCAACAAGGCTCTGAGGCGGAAAAAAAAAACAAAATATAAAGAAGTGAAAAGCGCGCGCTATCATCGTCCAATCGGAGATACAGGAGAGAGAGAAGCGGCGTTGATCAAAGGATGGCGGTACTTTTCTTATATAGGGACTTTAACCTGTGCGCCTGCGACGCTTCGCATCCGATGCGCGGCCGCGCCAGAAGCACTGGCGCTCCGCGGAGCTTGGCCACGCTGAGCCGTATTCACCCAAGAGTGGACGACCCTGTACATGTACGTCATTGGCCTTGAAAGGGTTAACGTGTGCACTACAACGGAAGCACACGGGCGTTTTACATTTTGCCTCCATCGAAATGCGGCCGCCGCGGCTGGGTTTCGATCCCGCGATCTACAGACGGGGTATGCCCCCGTCTGTAGAAGCCTTAGTGTTAAAGCCAGAGGCCTATTGAGCTTACAATATGGAAGGAGGTAGGTCCTCCGAGCCAAGCAAAAGCCACGAGCATGAATTAGAAAAAATGTCAATGACTCAGCGAAAACAGATTAATACTCAAAAGCCACTGAAATGGGTTTAGACGAGGGCACTAAGTGAAGAAAACACTAAAGGATGATGGTAGAAATTATAGTCTTGAGCATGACTGAGCTTAACAGCGCAACCTTTATCTGACTTAGCCACCGGGGCGGGTTGATGGAAACACTAAAGGATGATGTAGAAGTCATAGTTATGGCTATGACTCAGAAAAAATGAGAATACCTCAGCGAAAAAAGATTAACACTCAAAAATCACTGAAATGTACGTGTGCTGACGTGGGTACTAGCTGAAGGAAACACTAAAGGAGGAGGGTAGAAATCATAGTCATGACCATGACTGAGCAAAAATAATGGATTAGTGGAATAATGAAAAACTTTTTTAGGGTCCTTTAGGGCACGCGCTGGCGCGCAGCGGGCCGCTCCCACGCCGGGACAGAGAGGCCGAGCCTCTCCGCCGCGTCGCGGGCCCGTTGGACAGCCTATAACTGTTCTTCGAGGTTGGGGCTGCGTAGAACCGCATCCCAGCGTGAAGAAGTGATACTTTCATCGTCCTGTAACACGGGACACCACCAGAACATGTGACGTAAGTACGCTAAGTCATTATTCATTTTTTGTCTGAATTTCGGGGTACATCTTTTGAAGAAATAGGTCGTAAATGTGATATGCCCGTAGTTGCGATAAAGCAATTAACTTTATCACATCTTTACACTAACTACGTAGATCGCATTCACGTATATACCGATGGATCATGCTGGAAACAAAGCTCTACATCAGCGTTTTATATACCTACATACCAAGAGAAAAGATCTTATAAGCTTTGCCAATTTACAACGTCCACAACGGCAGAACTTTACGCAATACTTTCTGCTTTACGTTACATATGTCAGCATTCAGGACCTCTTCGCTGGGTAATTCTGAGTGATTCGCAACCCTCATTGCTGAGCCTAAATGAAATCAGCTTAAGAAAAAGAAACAGCGCATTGGCATATGAAATACAGAAGACATATGCCATAGCGAAAGATCTGCAACATGACATAGCTTTCCAGTGGATTCCAAGTCACTGTGAAATCATAGGAAATGTAACGGCTGATCAAATGGCACGTGAGGCTCATCAAAAGAATGAATTATCAGTAGTTCCTCTAACAATGAGTGACGCGCGTTGTTTATTGAACAAACTATGCGGTAAATTGTCCAAGGAAACTTGGTTCATAAATGATGCGCAGAACTCTCGATTATATAATATTGATCCTGGAATAGAATTCAATATTCCGTTTAAAATTAACCGATCGGTTGAAACAACAGTACATAGGCTTCGTGTAGGCACTGCCTATACTAAAAGCTTCCTGTATAGGATAAGAAAAACTAATAGTGCTACATGCTCATGTGGAGAGGCTGAAGAAGACATAGAACACCTTCTTCTACGCTGTAAAAAACATGACGCTTCCCGTAAGAAGCTTTCAGAAAAACTACATGGCTTGGACAGACGACCACTATCCATAGGAAAAATTTTGGGTCCATGGCCTACAGAAAAACAACAAAACATCGCTGCGCGCGCCTTGGTACAATTTTTGCAGGAATCAAAATATCACAAGAATACTGAGTCGGATATTAGTTATTGCTGGTATTGTTATTATTAGCAGGCACTCTTGATTACATGTTTACTGTGTCTTCGTGTTCATGTGGCATTTGTGTCTGCGCACAAGACTGTTGTATTTAGAGCACGGCATTCAAGAGGGACCTAATTCGCAAGTGCCCAACATCATCTTTGTGAACTTGGTTTTGAGAACATTTATGCTTTGTGAACTCATGTGTGGTGTGTGAACACTTCAGTTTTGTGAGTATTTATGTTATGTGAACTCTTTTGTAGTGCGAACATTTATTTATATTTCAGTTAGGATTTTCTACGTGAACGTTCGTACATGTGGTTATTAGTCCAGTTTTGTGAGTTTTGACAACATTCTGAGGACAACTATCATGCAAGAGAAGAGGAGTAGCCGGCGCCACATATAGGCACCAACCTCTCCTTAAATACATTTAATTAAAAAAAAGTAGGGGGTTTGGGTATGCCCCCGTCTGTAGAAGCCTTAGTGTTAAAGCCAGAGGTCTATTGAGTTTACAATGTGGGAGGAGGTAGATCCTCCGAGCCAAGTACAAGTGCTTAGTAATTTCGTTGTACGAGGACGGAGAGTCCAGATTGTCAGTACCCCCATCGTCACGCTGCCCGGTGCTACGCGGTTGATGATCCCTCGCGCAGCACTGTGTGCCGGCTCATTGAGGTTGGGTGGGGCACCCTCGATTTGCCCCCTGTGAGCTGGAAACCTGATCACTGTGAGTCCTCTTGTCGTCCAATAAGGGCATAGCTATTGCAGCCTGCTCTGCGATCGCAGAGGACGTCGTCCTAACCGAGGTTGCGTTCGTTACTTGACTTTCATGGTCTACGCCAACTGCAGCGAAGGCCTGTCCATCGGCGTAGCGTGCTGCGTCTACAAAACTGTTCTCCGAAGGCCGTTCACGAGCCTTTTCCGGGAGGGCCTTCGCGCATGAACGCTAAAAAATGATGACTCCCCGAAAAAACATTAACACTCCAAAACCACTGAAATAGGTTGGGACGATGGCACTGAGTGACGTTAACACTAAAGGATGGTGGCAGAAGTCATAGTCGCGAGCATGACTTCGCGAGCAAGGATTAACACTCAAAAACCAATGGAATGGGTTCCAATGTGGTACTAAGTGAAGGAAACGGCTAAAGGTTGATGGTCGAAGTCATAGTCATGAGCATGACTCAGGCTTTCGCCTTTAGGTCTCTTCGATGTAGCTAAAGGGGCACCTGAGGACTCGTGACATGAATTTCATGGCATGCGTGTCATGTAGGTCATGAAAGAGCCGCCTACGTCTTGGTGCTCTCAGTCGTTTCGTTAACTTGGTAGGCTTCCCGCACACTGCTTCGCCTAACATCGATTCCCACAGGGCGTAGGATCTGCCGGCTTTCTTGTTATTTTATTTAAATTTATTTCCTCGCCCTCCTTCTCATCCTCACCTTCTGTGCACATAAAGCGAATGCATCCAAGTGTTAGCTGTACTTTATTTCAACACAAACATTTTATGTGTAAGTACCATGTGCGTTCCATTTTTATGCCAAAGCTACCCCGAGGGTTTCTGTCCTATAGTAAGCGAATGATTTCGTCCTTGCAGCTGCTGGTGTGGCAGAAGAGATGGGTGCTTGTTCAAAACTAACTTCTGGCAGTAGGGTTTGTAAATGACATGTCCGTGACTTTCTACGCTGTAGTAGTGCTTTAAACATTTATGGGATGGGCCAGTATGAATGGACGAGTTCCAGACTCGCAGTTCCATGCTTCTCCGTCCTGGAAAATAACACAACAAATAAAGACAAGGCACTATTAAGTTGTCCTATAAACGAAATGTATACTGATAGGATAACTATGAGTGCCATGTCGAAAACTGTAGAAAAAATCAGAAAGCCGTTAATGCATCATTTGCCGCATCGTGCGAAGACAATGCTAGCCATTCGCGTCGTTATCTTGTATGGGAACTGTTCGCACTTGTGGGTCGAATGTCATTCATCCTATTCGGTAATGACACAACGTAAGCTCCTCGGCTCTGTAATATTTATGTAATCGCCGAAATCTCTATGCCTCCACCCATTGGCAGAATTTTAGCGGTTGGGCTACGAGCCCGAGCCTCCGTGCAGCGGTTTGACCAGGACGTCCCAGTCTCCAGCCGCTTCCTCCTCAGTGTTCCCAGAGTGATTCTCTCCTCCTCTCGGTTAGCTGGAGATAGCTATTTTGTAGACGTTTGCGACCCGTCACTCAAACGAAGATCGCTTTAGGGAGATCACTTTAGAATGCTTTAGGGAGACGGTCTTCGCGTACCTGATCGCCTCGACCACCTAGCGCTCATCGCTGAACTGTTCTTCCTTGACAGAACTACCTGTTAAGAAATGTTTCGCCTCGTAATGTTTTCGGTTCTTATGATTTGTTAGTGTTAGATTGAAACGTGTTGTATGCTTAGCTGTTTGTGTAGGTTTTTGCTATTATGTTCTCGCTTCCTGTTTGTAATAAATGTCGCGTGTTAGTATCAACCACCTTCTTTATCATTAATTGAGTGCTCTGAGGTTATTGTTCGTCGACCCGCTGCAAAACCTAAGAACGATTTCAAACCTTCAGGCACAATTTGGTTGTGTATTTATTTGCTACTTTGAGTGGATACTTGGTCTTTAACTGGCACTATTTCTATCAGTAGCCACCGTTTGAGAAATGTATGCACATCCCGTCGAGAGTGCGCCCCGGTCTTTGCTGAAACATGCAAAACTGCAGCGGAATCTCGAAAACTGTCGATCGTGTGTTCTAATGCTAACAATCTTTGTCCCATTCTCGCTATATTGCGTAAGGTATGTAGCTAGGTAGGTATGTTACTGCCTCACTTTCGTTTAATAAAATGAAATCAAGTGTGACCAATGGTGGAATTGAACCTCTTCCGTGGAGCACAACAGCCTGGTGCTATACCTATAAGGCCACCATCTTTCTATTTTATTTCTTTTTTGAACCGTTAGGCACACACTCGTTCGCACAATTTCCTATTCCAACGCCAGCCAACTGTTTTAAACACTCGGGGCCGGCACCTTGCGCCATTCTCTCGTGTTCAACGTGGCAGCTTGTGCTTTAGACTCTGTGCCAGACTGCACGACTCCGAGCGTAGCCAACTTTTCAAAAACTGCGCAGTAGCTTTCTAAGTATTCGTTGGGCGATTCAATAGCAGATGAGCACTCTAATATTTATGGCTTGGTTGTCCGTGGCCCACCACCAGCGACTTCTCCGTGAAACCTGGCGTTTCTGATCCCTTCTTATACCCCTCGCCACAGACTCCGTCGTGCAATCAGCTGTCGCTTACGCCGTATAACCCAGCGCTGATGGCCCCTTTGTAGAGGTCTCACAGACACTGGCTCCGAACTCTCTATAGGGCAAGCCAGAAACCCACAGACTGCCTTAAGCAAGTCGGATCACCTTGGACATCACATCACACAAGAAGGGCTGGAGGTGAGCTCATGACGCTCACAGCAAATTTATTGGCAGAATCAACGTCAGTGATGCCACTTTCGTTAGCACTTCTTTTTTTTTTCATTTTGCCTAAGTGCTGCAAGTAGCTCAACCAAGGAATCGATTTTTGGCGGGAACACAGTGCCGCTGCGAGTACTCCGGGCCGGATCAGTCAGTTTCATTTTGAATAGGCCTAGATCAGATCATCTCCGGTACAGAATAGTGTAAGCATCTACCCGTCGCCGATGGTGACGTGACCATGCCACCGCTATCGTGCTCTATTGTAGCTATGATGTGCGAGATGCCGGGCAACTCCGATAGCGTCGCTGAACAGATCCCAGCTGTACTACACAGCCATGTCGTTTTTGTTGCAAGGGGTGTCGTCCACGTACATAACGAACACAAAGAAGTGCAAGTGACCATTTGTCTCGAAGCGCGGGTATCTTTCTAGAGACACTGCTGTCGCGTACGTCGAAGAGTTCCTTCAGGGGAGAGAGTGTTTCCCTCTCCCTCACGAGCTAAATAATGCTAACCATTTGCCCTATCTGCGCTTATCCGTTGACGTCGACCCAAGCTTGCGTCCAGCTGAGAAGCAATGCCCCTTCGAGAATATTCATCAGTTCATGTAGTGCATCTTGTCCAAATTATGCATTTCGATTTCTTGTGCCAGTATTGTGCGCCCTATCGATTAATCTAGTTCAACAACAATTATTCTACTTGCCGTGGGCGTCTTGCGCTGGAATTAGATAGTTACTGTATATGCTACCAAAGGTAGCAGAGTTGCGCGTCTGATTTATGAACGCCGATCGGGCCTTCATTGGCCGAACGCCATCACGTGGGTTCCAAGCAACCATGCACTGAGGAGAAGCTGATGCTCTAGCCAGTTTCTTGTATTTCCCGACGCCGCCGCTGCAGCGAACTGGATTGACGCAAGTTAACGCTAGCCAAGTTCAAAGCGAATCTGGTCGATCTTGGCGTTCGCTGTTACGTGCGTGTCAGCTGCGGAACAACACAACCTGCGCAGCAGATCTGACAGGTGTTCAATCGTAGTTCCATCGAAATTCCACCGTAATCACACAAAAACAGCTAATATTGCAGTAACCAAGTGATTTCTACTTCGCTGCTGGTGTAAATTTTCGGCAGTGGCGTAATCGTGTTGCTGCCGAAAACTTACGCCAGCAGCGAAATAAAATACACTTGGTTACTGCCGTATTAGCTGTTTTTGTCTGCGCTCTGCGCCACCAGATGGCAGCACCATACAGGCCGCTCACGTTTACGGTTCCGCCAACAGGCTCCAACGCTCGGTCCGCCTGCATTTACCCGATAACCGGACAAGCTAAACCTTTCTAATTGACCGGGTGCTCTGCTCCCAACTGCACCAATTGCTCGGAAAGCGGAAAGTTCCGAGAAGGTGCACAGGTAAACGCACAAGTCCAAAAAACAACTAATATTATTCGCGCTCCATCTCACGCCGCGCGTTAAAAACCAGCAGTGCCTTTTTTTTCTTCTTGACTATTTTATCTAGTGAGCTGTTTCCATGCGCTTTGTTTGCGATTAGACGGAAAAGCGGTCCACACGTGATGGAAAAGCGCCCATGGTCGACCGACGACACGGTAGGCATGTCGCCTGCAAAAACGGAGTTCGGCTTCACCACATAGGTTTGGTTGCTTGCCAGGCAAGATGGCGGACCTACGCGCCACTCTGCTCCCGTTGGGAGCATATACAGTAACTCTAGAATTAAAGGTATAATAGCGGCTCCTGGTGGCGGCGAGAGAAGTTATATCTGCGTAGTATACCAGCTTGGGTAGTATTGAGCCCTGGATGTGGCGAAGCGCGTTTCTAGCCCGAGGTTTACGTCGATTCCCATTTTTTTTCGCCCTGTTGCGAGTGCGAAAAGGCTCGTCACTTCTCAGAGACCCCGCCGACTACGCTGCGAGCTGGCCGCAGCCTAGTTTAACGAAAACGGACTCTCCATGTGCCGTGGGACGTAATGCTGGATGCAGAAGGAATCGGCGACGCCGATCCGGAGAGACCTAGCTCAGCCGCGAAAAAGCGTCACCGTCGTTACTGCAGCGTCATGAGCTGACACGAGCAAGAAGGCCTTAATCCCAACATCAGATTCTACCATTTTCTTTCAAGGCCTCAGGAAGCGGAGCGTCGAGCGCGCTAAATAACTTCATTACTCCACTATGAGCAGCACAGATTTGAGAGTTCAATGTGCTCATCGTTGACCTCAAGCCAGCACGTTGAGGCAGTGGCGCACCGACGCGGGGGGGGGGGGATTCGGGGGTTATAGCCCCACCCCCCCCTGAGGCCAACTTAACCCCAGCCCCCTTTTGTTTAACCCCTTTTCTTTCCTTGCGCATTTGAGTACTGCAACTAAGATGTAAGACGCGCAATCGTCTGCACACTCGCAAAAAGCACATTTTTTGACAATTTCCTGTGAAGAAATTGAAATTAGTGCTGTTTAGATGGTATTGGCAAACTGTCAACCCTCCCCTGGCAGAGATCCTGGCTGCGCTACTGCTTTGAGGCAACGCAGCAAGGCAGTATTGTTTACAGCACATCGATGTTCGAGCGCTGCCATTAAAAGCTACATCAAGCGAGCAGCGCCCGAGCTCGCGCTGCAGCGCGATTCACAGGTATTATGTTGCTGCGAGCTCATATATGCATTGCATCAGTTATTCATCAGTTGCTAAAAGAGACAGATGACCGGTACGACAGCGCAGGCATGACTACTTGTTTAGCGACATGCAATCAACAAATATTGCAGGAGGCCCGCCGTTTCGCGGCATGCTGAAGGAGCGCTGCCGTCGCGGCGTGTACCATAGTGCGCTCGAGCAGTTCGTACATCGCGGCAAGCCGAAAACCGCTGCCGAAAACCGCTGCAATTTTTCATATGCTGTATGACGTAAGAAAATGACACCCCGCATAGTAACAACCTTTGTTGTCCCCTCATACTGACTCTGTTTTTATTCTGTTGCGACTATATACAATAAACGTTAGAGGTGTGTCAATGGGTAAATATAAGGCTCATTGGTGGCCAACTCGCTGGAAAAAAGTCACCGAAGACGTGTATAATGTACGAGGGCTTGAATATGCATTGCCGTGTGTTGTTAATTCAAGTTACGGTTTCATATTCTGTGTTGATGTAAAGAAAAGAATTTACTATTTACAATTTTTATCACAGTTGTATACTTGTAATCTAGTCTGCACACGTCTGAAAAAGCCCACGCACGACACATTGATCGTGTGCTTCAATGGATATTTGAAATCTACGCCAGCACCACAGGGAACCTTCAAGAATAGGGGAGTGCATGCAGTTGGGAATGAGGGTTTCACCCGCCGTGGTTGCTTAGTGGCTATGGCACTGGGCTGCTAAGCACAAGTTAGCGTGATAAAATCCCGCCCACGGTGGACGCATTTCAATGGGGGCGAAATACAGAAAGCTCCCGTGTGCTTAGATTTAGATGCATGTTAAATCACCTCCGGTGGGCCAAATTGATCCGGAGCACTACGGTGTGCCTCAAAATCAGATGGCTGTATTTGCACGTAAAA
Organism: Dermacentor silvarum; assembly: GCF_013339745.2. Taxonomy (NCBI): domain Eukaryota; kingdom Metazoa; phylum Arthropoda; class Arachnida; order Ixodida; family Ixodidae; genus Dermacentor; species Dermacentor silvarum. Next base: position 96,412,641 of record NC_051160.1, read on the forward strand.
CCCCATAATTATATTAATGAGTGTTTCGGATAAGAAGCTCACGGCATTGTACTTTCTATGAGATCTTTCAGGTGGAAGTTAGATGTGTATTTATTGGCTAATATGTATGGACACTTGGCCTTTCACATGCACTATTTCTATCGGTAGCCACCGTTTGAGAAATGTATGTACTATCGTAAGCAAAGAGCGGAGCGAAATAACACGGGATATATTAGAAGCACTTGAGATTGCGTGCATTGGAAGCATATTTGTGAGTATGCTTTACGGTTCCCTGAACTAAAAAATGTATATTTCCTAACTTCATAATTTTAAAGGGCAATAGGTATTGCACTGATTGCACGCTGTTTGCTTTCTTCTGCTTTTTCCTGCACAGCCGAAGGGTGATTTGGCTGGGCATGCCTTGGTAGCGATCGGTACTCTCCGTTTCCCATTCCTTGTTATTGCTTTGCTACATTGGTCCCATAGACATGGAAATAATTTGTTTTTCAGTTGCAAGTTGCACTCTGTGATGCTATGGGCCTATTCCGTTGTATTTCTTGAGTAATTGCGCTTTCCATCAGCAAGTGTGGTGCATTTACAGTTTCTATGCTAACATCCCCTTCCTATACTATTTGCATGAGACCAACACAAGAGGACTGTGCGACTCTTGGCTAAGCACTTATAACAAAGTGTTCGTCTAATGCTTCATAATCCAATAAATTATAGGCAGATCCAATCTACATAGCACTCGTATACCCCAATTAGGGGGGGGGGGGTCTCCGCACTGAAAGTGGTCTCCCTGGGACTTCAGAAGCTAAGGTACATGCGCTGTGCTCACAATGCAGTGTACAAAGTGTTGTAGTATGCTAGGATTTCCCCTTAACCTTCCATCGCTCCCAGACATCTGCAATGTATCACGTTAGCGTTTGTTAGCGCTTCTCGGTAATACACAAAGTATGGCTAAGAGGCGGCATGTAGAGTCAATATTGCTTACTTGTATTCAGCAACATAGCGGGAAGCACATTTTTATGGACATTTTGAAACTAATGAGATCTGGGTCGGCTGATGTAGCAGTCATTACTCAATCGGCCATTTAGTTGTTGGGTGTACCAGAAGCCAAATACTGCTTCTTTAAAAATTAATCTTAAGTTACAACACGATCAGGAACATACTTCCGATGAAGTCCCCGTGGAGCTTTTGCAAGTGGATTCTTACAGTAACTGCAAAATAGAAGTAACCTTGAAAACTAACCCGCAAAGTCAGACATTGGCAGGACTAGAATCACGGCACAGTGGTGGGTTTCATCCAAAAAGACAATTTCGTGCTTTAAGTTTTGTGTTACATGACCTGAAAAAAAAAGAAAATGGTTAGGGAGGATTATACATTGCCTGGTAAAAGTTAAATGACACCTGATTTCTGTAACAAACTACCAAGTAGATAGTTGATGCTACATTGCTTACTTTATCCATTGAATAGGTTGCGGCAGCAAAACTATCACCTTCTTGTAGAAATATATATCTATATGTGAATTTCGCATAATGAATATTTTCTATGTGATTTATCAAACCATGCAAAGTAATGTCCAATATGACCCGTTGCTATGCGTCGACAGCTCTTTAGCAAGCATACTAAAGGAATTCTAATTTATAAGAAATTACATGGAGGTTGTGCTGACTAGGATGTTTAAGCAGCCGTTTCCTGAAAGATGAAAAGCAAGCAGCAGAATTTTCTTTTACTCCGGACAGAGAGGGCACACAAAACAAGCAATAATATAGAATTGTAAGAGCACTGGGCACGACTTTGAGGTTGTCAACGACGCTAAAGTAAAACAAACATGATGCATGACGCATTTCGGAGGTGGTACAACCTTGTGTCGCTGCATTGCTTTAATAGTAATTACATTAACGTTGAAATCCATCGTGAGATGTGTCCTGTCGAAATTTATTTACACCATGCCAGCTAAGCAGTTCAGAAAGCTCTATGCTAATAAGGCTCGTATTACACGTTCTTTCCCTCGTAATCACCCGCCGTGGTTGCTCAGTGGCTATGGTGTTGGGCTGCTGAGCACGAGGTAGCGGGATCGAATCCCGGCCACGGCGGCCGCATTTCGATGGGGGCGGAATCCGAAAACACCCGTGTACTTAGATTTAGGTGCACGTTAAAGAACCCCAGGTGGTCCAAATTTCCGGAGTCCCCCACTATGGCGTGCCTCATAATCAGAAGTGGTTTTGGCACGTAAAACCCCAGAATTTTTTCCCTCGTAATCCATGGGTACTTCTCCCTAGAAATGTATCGGTATCTATCTATATATCCATCTATCTATCTATCTACTGTCACTTATGGCATGCATATTCGAGTGGTCGTGTTAGAGTGCTCTGGTAGCGCTACAGAGGTCATGTAAAACAGTTACTACGTGTTACCGCTCGCAAAAACATGTTACTCTGATAATAACGAAGCAGGATCATCACTTCCATTCCCGCTTATTGTCGTAATACAGCTATAAAGTGGTTTTTCACCACTTTTGTAGCACGGCCAGAGCGCTCTGAAATGGCCACTCGAATATGCCATTAGTAGTGACGGTGAAGAAAAAAATGTCGCAGTTTCGCCCGAAAGGCGAAGCATCAATTGCGATAGCAAATTGGTAGAGAGCTATTCGGAGTAGGGATAGTAGAGTAGTTTTATCGGCCGCATAAACTTGGACACATTCGCTTTCTAACTGAATTGACAAGCGTGGTGTCATCGCCCACAAGCAAACATGAATAGATCACACTGAATGACCGCAGACAACGACTGTCAAAACGCTGGCGCGGCCGCTGCAGCGGGCGAAGAATCGTGCGGTCTATCGCTTCAACGGAAACTGAGCGGCGAATGGACAGCGCATAAAGGTCAGAGCCGTGTGGAGACACGTCCGGGCTCGACTGGCACGCGCGCTCGCTCGCTTCTTAAGAAGCGAGTGCGCGCACCAGTCGAGCCCGGCCGTGCTGGAGAAAAAAGAGACGGTGCGGGCGACGGCTACCATAGCCAGTGCAAGCGTATTTGTTGGCAGAGTAGAAGCTGCTCCTCCCGTCCCTCCCGCGCAGCCTGCCCGCTTTTTTTTTTTTTTGCTTTCGCGTGGGAGATTGCGTTGCCAATTCTCCTTGCGCTGGGTTGCAAGATAAGCATTTGGTGCCGTAGCACAGCGTCGCCCCGCCTCCCTCCCCCCATACCCCCACGGCCTTTTGGGCGACAATCGCGTTTGCTTTCCGCCGTACGTTGGCTCTCCGTGATAGCGCGCGTCCCCCGCGCGCTTTTACTCGTACGGCGCGCGGCGACGATTTTATCGCCCTTGGAATCTATACGGAACCTGACGGCGACGGCGACGACGACGCCGACGGCAGAAATCCCGTTGAAGTGTCCATATAATTGCTATCGCAATAAAACAGTCGTAAAACTGTGAATGACGAAACGGACTTTTTATTGGGCGAACCTGTGCTCACAAAAGCAAGTTGCACTCGAAGCACAACGATAGCGGCGAACACAGTCGGTGATCGTCAAATCTCATCACCGGCGAAACGCTTCGGCTTTTACATATGAGTCATCAAAGGTTCCAGAGTAATCTCTGGTGCCCGCGTGTCTTCCAGAAAGTACTAGGCCATTCGCGTCGCTCATACAAATAGATTACATAAGCGTTGGTTACAATAGACAACGGGTAAAAGCATCGATAACGTTCGAGAAAGTTCAGATACATGCAGGCGCGTCCTGCGCCGAGCAATAACGTTTAATATTCGCTAGACCGGAAAGAGCCGTCACCGGTTAAAGAGAAACAAGTACACGTGTCACTATCTATCTATCTATCTATCTATCTATCTATCTATCTATCTATCTATCTATCTATCCATCCATATTTGCATCTATGTTTCAATGTAGTCCTATGTAGCCCTTTGCATGGATTGGTAGATATATCTATCTATCTTCTATCTATCCATCTATCTATATATCTATATATTCATGTTTGCATCTCTGTATGTTTCTGTGTAGCCCTTTGTGTGTGTGTGTGTGTGTGTGTGTGTGTGTGTGTGTGTGTGTGTGTGTGTAGGTGTGTGTGTGTGCAATAACTAAAATTAGTTATAATTAGTTCAGCATTACATGGTCTGCCAGCAAGTTTGTCGATGAGCCATGGGCTGTGGGGTCCTGGAATGACGGCCCCACGAACTCCACCTCCAGAGCAACGACCTCGACAGTTGAAATAAGTGTTTTCTCTCTTTCTCTCCCACACTTTCTGTGGTCTATCTATCTATCTACATATATATATATATATATATATATATCCATCTATCTATCTGTCTGTCTATCTATGTTTGCATCTATGGATGTTTGTATGCAACCGTTTTCTCGCCTGCCTGGGTCACTGGAAAGTCCGTGGTCGAATGATTAGCGCATCGGGATGCTGTGCTGAGGTAACAGAGTTACAAACCAGCCATCGGACCAACGTGGGTCGTTGGCTGGTGTGTCTCTCCGTTCTTGTCTTTCGTGTTTTTTGCGCGGTTCCCCTGTCGAGCATGTAGCGACTAGCCCAAGCCTCTACGGTGTTGCAACATCGGCCACTGAGTATATTCGAATGCGTACATACGCGCCGCTCTTCAAGGAATTTCTTTATTGCCGACATGGGTCTCTGTAGATGTGGGACTGGGTAGGCACCGCGCTTCGAAGAAACCCTTTCACGCCAATTTGGAGCACTGGGTATGTGCCACTGGATCCGTGTTAGTCGTCAATAAATCTTTTTGACGCCAACTTGGGAAACTAGGCGAGTGCCACTGTGAATGTGCCGCTCTACAACGACAAAAAAGATCCTATAAGATTTTCCTGTGGTGAGTGCAACCGAACTCTCGTCACGAGCGTTCCTCCGCACAGCAAAGTGATGTATTAGCAAGCTGTGCCACAAATGCTCAGGATATGTGCATCCATATTCGCGACGCATCCATATTCCTCAGAAATTAATAACTCGTATAGCATGAGCTTTTCTTGCATGCGATAGATTTTGGGATCCTTGCTTAATACTTTCACATGAATAAGACACCTCCGCCTATATTAAGGAAAGCCTGTAATGCTAGAATCGCTCGCGAGCGAAAATTTCAGCAAATTCTGAAGCTGCACTTATCATTAGCGAAAGCAGTGGACCAATGGCACAGAGCACTTACGTACGATACGCTTTGTGAATTCGGCCCCGCCATTTCTAGCCCTGAGCGCTGCTGCCGTGCAATTCGCAAAGCCTTTGGTTCAGTGTGCTCCGTAAGGGCTGTTTTCCAGTGCGTATGGCACTTCTATGAATATCTTGTCAAGCGAACAAGAATTTATGATCGGAAGCCAGGCTCTAGAGTATTATCATGGTCATTTACGCACAGGGAACCTTGATCATGAGACTGAAATTTACGGAAGAATGATAATGGTCGGATTATATACGGCCGGCATTATCAAATAGTGGCCGAGACCTCACCGCTGTCATTGAAAAGTGCACAATCATTCCATTCTTCGAGTACTATCATATGGGGCTGGAACTTCGAGGCGAACAATGAAGCGTGAGAATAAGTTCATCATCTTCATCATAATCTTGATCAGCCTATGCATGTCCACTGCAGGACGAAGGCCTCTCCCTGTGATCTCCACTTACCCCTGTCTTGCCCTAATTGATTCGAACTTGCGCCTGCAAATTTTCTAACTTCATCATCCCACCTAGTTTTCTGCCGTCCTCGACTGCGCTTGCATTCTCTTGGTATCCATTCTGTAACTCTAATGGTGCACCGGTTATCCATCCTACGCAATGTCTCGATGACTGCTGGTCAAATGCTGCTGAATCAAATGCTTTTTTCATAAGAGACGTTGACTGTACTCCGCAGATTTCTCTATTACCTGATTGATGACATGGATATGATCCATCGTAGAATGTCCTCTCCTGCAGCCAGCCTGTTCTCTTGGTTGGCTGAAGTAGAGTGTTGCCCCGATTCTATTGGAAATTATCTTGGTGAATATTTTATACAATACCGAAAGCAATCTAATGGGTCTATAATTCTTCAATTCTTTAACGTCTCCCTTCGTATGAAGTAGTATATTGTTGGCGTTCTTCCAGCTTTCTGCTACACTTGAAGTTGTGAGGCATTGCGTATAAAGGGCTGCAAGCTTTTCAAGCATGATATCTCTTCTATCTTTTATTAAATCGACGGTTATTCCAAGCTTCTCGAGCAACTTTTCCCCTGGTCATGTCTTGCAAAGCCCATCAACTTCATGGCTAGTTATAGAAGGAGCCTCCGTGTACTGTTGATCACTATTTCGAATGAAAGCTTGGCTGTTTTGGGCGCTGTACAGGTCAATATAGAATAATGCCGCTGCTTTTACTATGTCATCAAAATTGCTGATGATATTACCCTGCTCAACTTTCAGTGCATACATTTTGCCTTGTCCTATGCCAAGCTTTCTTTTAACTGATTTCATGCTGCGTCCGTATTTACTGCTTCCTCAATCTTTTTCACGTGATAATTTCGGATATCACTTTCTTTTCGGATATCAGTTTCGAGAGTTCAGCGAATTCTATCTGATCTCTGGAGTTTGACACTTTCATGTTTTGCCTTTTCTTTATTAGGTCCGTTGTTGCTTCGTACAGCTTACCTACTGGTTGTCTCCTACCGGCGACAGAATAAGTTGAGGACCGCAATAAGAAACGATGGAACGAAAAAAAATTCTACCAGCTCCACGAAGTGAAATCTGTCGGAACAGCGGAGCTGTAGCCTTTCTGTTTCTGAGACTGTCGCGTATGTCTTTTTTAATTTTTCGATTAGTCAAGATTCCTTATCTATATCCACGTTGAAGTCCCCAACAAGGATGAATAGAGTGCTTCTAGATTCAGAGTGCCGATTCAAACCAAGTTGATGAATCAACAATGAACACTTCTGCGGTCTTTACCGCTAGACCGGGAGCCAAGCGGAGGCTGACTGGCGTCCACAGTGCGAAGAGCGCGCGGCACAGACACCTGCTATTATACTCCGGCGCCTCTCCTCCTGCTCCGCGGCGCGTGCTCCGATTGGTTGGCTGCTGTCGTCCTGGCTAGCGGGTCACGTGACCTCTACGGCTCTGCTCCTGCGTGAATGCGCACACTCGACTAAGAACAGCTCCGCTGGTAAAATGTTATGCCTAACGCTAAGAGAGAGGTATTTAGCGGTGTGGATCAGAGAACAAACGGGGGTAGGTGTAGTTGAAATTAAGAGGAAAATAGGAGCTGGGCAAGCCGCGTAAATTATAGGGCAGATAATCGGTAGTCCATCAGAAATACAGAGTGGGTGTTAAGGGAAAGGAAGCGCTGTCGAGGACGGCGGAAAATTAGATGGGGTAATGAAATCAGGAAATTGGCAAGTATAACTTCAAATCAGCTTGCGCAATTAAGGGTAATTAGAGATTGCTGGATGAAGCCTTCGTCCTGCCGTGAACGCCGTACGCTGATGACGTTTTAGAACACCCAAATTAGTTCGAAATTTTAAGGGACTGTTCGGTCTTGAGCCGCAGTTCGCTTCGTACTGCGAGGCCACATTCGAATGTTTACAGAAAGGCGTCGGGCGCCACTTAGATACCACCTCCGCCGCCTTGGCATCATACTACTTGAGCAGCGACTGCTCTGAACAAAGTGCGTCAGTGTCGCAAGATCGACGACTTGAACCGATTTAATCCGAAGCTAACTAGAATGTTGAACCGCTATGTGTGTCGAGTACGGTGCTGCGCTGTATTCTGACGTGCACTTGAGTGTGTGTTCTTATGAGGGTGGTAAAATTATTGGCAATGCTGGCGCTGAGCATCGTGGTCATGTTGACTGGTTAGCCTTGACTTGGGCTTTAGTAGACAGTGTAGGTAAGGGCTAAAGGTCCTGACATCGTTAACCTATGATTATTCATTGCAGGTCTCCAAAATTTATGTGTACGTGCCTTTGTGCATTTCACTTCTGTCGTAATGCCGCTGCCTGAACCTGCAAAACAAAATTTGAACTTGTGCGAGGCATCATCGTGTTTTACCAGCTGAGGAGAAGCCACGAGGCGATGAACGCTGATAACATACCAAAGTGTGATAGGCAGCGAAGCTTACAGGTGTGGATATTACATAGTGAAGTTTTCTGTCACAATTTGGGAGTGTCCATAACAACAGCTTGTTTCTGCATTCCTCTTTTAGGGCTGCTCTCATAGCTCTCCGTTCCCTGGGCAGTGATCCTATGCGAAGGGAGCGCGCGTTTCGCCTTAGTTTTCGCTCGACGACGTCGGCGACCAGTCCCTCAGACGTTACCGGCTGCCGAGGGAGATGATATTGAGCCTATCGGGCGGCATTAAAATCGCATCTGACGGGTGCAGTGCCCCTTGTCTTGAGGCCATATGAACTATATATTATTAATTTCCGTAATTAGTATTAAATCGTAATTTAGTAACTTTGTAATAGGGTGGTGGTGTTGATGTATACAGGCGCCGTGAGCCTGGCAGACCTGGCCGGCAAATTGTCCAACTGAGCGTCTTTCTCTGCGCCAAAAATGTCACGATGTGTCCAACAGTCGTGTGTCTCGCATAATTGTGAGAAAAATGCGTATCACTTCCACTGAATTTCTTTTGACGGTGGTGTGGTGAACGAGTGAGCGTGGTTGAGCTCGCCGGCGCTATAGCCGACGCCCGGAAAAGGAAGCTGTCAAATGGTGGTGTGCAGTGATCTGCCGCAAGGATATAGCCTCAACTACACGTGAATGACGTGCAACCATGCTACCAGTTGACCGCACTTTGTCCTTGAATTCCATCTTTGCTTCCTCCTCACTCTCATGCGATGCCATAAGGTAAATGCGCTGCCACTTCGGTTGCACTCTTATCTCAGCATACGAACATTTTGGCTAAGAAATCGCCTACACCCTTGAATTTTTTCATAATATCGCGCGACCGTCGACCGAACGGCGCGTCCGCGGCATTGTAGAGGCGAGGGGCGGCGGGACCGGCGACAGTGCGCGCGGGCACGCAAGGCGATTGCCAGTTCCACTGTATTCCGTGGCACTGCTCGCTTTAGGGGTGCCTCTCGCTGCTTACATGGACCGCTGACAAGACGTTCGGTCGATGCTCGCGCGATATTATTAAAAATTGCAAAGGTGTACGAACAGTGGGGCTTAGTGATTCCCCCTTATTAGCGAATTTGCTTTTCGTCTAGTTGGAAAACATTTCTACGATGTGCACAAGAAGTTCTAAATAGGGGGGGACGCAAAAATAGGAAACTCTCTCTTAATATTTACGTGATCTAAATACCATGCTCGCGAATTTTTCCACTGCCATGAAAAGCGGCAAAAAGAGGGAGACACGTTGTGTGGCTAGAACTGAGGTCTGCGTGCCATATGCAATTCACCCAACAGCTACCATCAAGAACGGCAGCTCGCTTTTTGACAGGTTTTTGGATTGACAACCTACGACTGGCGAATGCCTTGGCTGGTTACAGAACGGAGGGCCGGTTCTTCACTCCTACCGCCTAACTTGCATACCTGTGGCGGCTCACCCTTTCTTCCCCGTTTCCTTCCGACCTGCATTGATCGTGTTCTGGAGCAATAGCAACTACCCAGGGCATGCACTGACGTCAGAACACGAGGCCACTTAACCCTTTCAGACACCACTATATGCTGTTGATTGAAAACTTACTTTCACCACATTTATTGCGTCTCCAGAATCATGGAAAATGTACAGCTGCAGAAAAGATAAAGAATTTAGCATTCTTTAGTGAATTAAGCCAAGTTTACAGAATGTGGACTTCACGCGAAAAGTCGCTACAGGAACATCAAACACGAGAAGACCAACTACTTCGTGTAATGAAAAGCTTGGAAACACTTATCCAGCCCCTTGAAAATTATGCCTGGTGAACGACGTTGTGAATAACAATGAAGAAGTGAACCCGCTACATACAAGAACATACTGACAGCGAGTAAAAGCACCGAACCATCTACCTTCCCACTCATTTTACTAAAACATTTTGCATATGTTGTCCAAAATTGCAGCACAATTGCGATCATGAGTGTTGAAGATGTATGCGACACATTTTAAATACCATCGCTTTCATCAGTGATTTTGCTGTTGATGGTGGTGCACTATCCTGGTGCACACAATTGTGTACACAGCGTCTGAAAGAGTTAACCACGAGGAACCCTGCGCACTGATACCACTTTAGCAATTAGACAAACTTGTTCTTGAGCAAGTCTGCTCTTACTTGAAGCAATCCCGCAGTGTCAACGCGACGGACCAAGAAGGACAAAATGTCCAAGAGCTCATCGTGACACCTTGCTTGAGTTCTTCGTGTTAACGCTGCGGTATAGCTCTCTAAAGAACAGTTTTAAAAGTGTATAAATGCGCGTCCTCAATGGCGGCATCAACGAGGACCCATCAGCTTCGACAGTGCGCGAGTAAGGTGGTTGCGTGTATTTCTGTGCCGACTACGCTTTGGAACGCCGAACTATTGTTCTCCCTTGCTTTCTCTTTTGTATTATTTTCTTGAATAATTTTGACATCACAGTCACTGCTGTTTGTATGAGTTGCAAACTCTCTAGCGTCTTTTGAAACATATCTATAGTTGAAACTTCACCAAAATTCACCAAAACTTCACCGTCCCTTGCCGTTATTCACGCGCACGGTGTATGACAAACAACTGCAACATTAAGGAAACACTCTTTAAGGTTGTATTTATCATAATTATGCATTATCTAAGAACTTCAGTTCCGCGGTTGCGGCAGAGCGAGCCGACAAAGCGCCAATACGTTATTAGAAGGAGTTGTTTTCACTTGTTGTAATACCTTTTTCATGGGCGTACATGTCGTATTTGTCAAAATCTCCCTCCATTTTTCTATGAACCCTGTAAAAAATGCAATAATGTAAGTACGACATTGACAGCTGTCGTGCATATTGAGAGTACTTTTTTAGTTTTCCCTTTGTCACTTCGTAGGAGGAATGCGTGTAGTATATTACATCTTTGTAGAGCTGTTGCAATACGTCTACTTCACAATACTCGTCGCTCCCTATGGTTGTAGTGTGCGTCCATATGGGCATCGACGTGGACAAAAACTGAAAGAACAGTAAAGGCATAATTATTAGCGACATAGCTTTTATTCTTTCTTTCAGGGGTGCATGCTTAAAAATTATGCTAGGTATAATATACACCGTCACTGCAGGAAAGGGATACGAGATCGCTGGTGTTTGTTTATATGAGCCTATGTATGGTGCCATGCAGTGACGCAATCGACAGCGCCATGCCACCAGTACCGATCGAAGTGCTTCTCAGAGTAGAGACCACTAGCAATATTCGCACTGGCAGCATCTATTCTAAAGAGTTCCCTCTGTTTAGTGCTTCACTCCTTATGTTTCCTGCTATTCGTATTCGCGGGTACTTCGGTGGACATATTGAACACAGGGCGTAGGGAAGTATATTAGTGGGACTAGTTTTGGTTTAGCCAGAACCACCACTAGCCGCGATGGCCATACGTCCAACAATGTTTTGTATGTACGTGTGATGAAATTTTTGGCGGGAATAAAAAAAAGAAAAGCATGGAAAATGTTATGCAGGAAATTATACTAAATGTAGTTTCAGCACTTTTTGGTTGCAGAAGCGTAACTATATTATAATAAAGAACGATTGAACACAGTCAAAAACAGCCTAATAATTTGTAATTTATTTGTATTTGCAAATCTGTGCCGCTGGGCAAGCTGCTGAAAAGAAAAACGTTTAAAATTTACGCTATCCTAGCCTAAATTAACGGCAATGCTGCAAAGGCTTGGCACCCAAATAGTATGACAAGTTCGCATTTACCGAAGAGACGCGACACCTGGGCAAGATTAGTAAAGAACTGGTTGTGCCCTCTTAATATCAATTAAGGAACGCACATATGTCGACTCTTCAGTTATTGTCTTCTGCTCCAGACACTTTGGTTCCAACTTTTGCTGAAAATATTGCCGATAGACTCTCTTACTAAGAAGTTAGTGCGAATTTCAGTGCGTGGTAAAATAACCAACATTTTCGGATCGCGTTATACAAGCAAAATAATTGTAAAACTCTTGCTTCGTTAACAAAAGGTTGACAACGCAGGACCGCGAAAATAAAGGAACATATATATATATATATATATATATATATATACACTGCGCATAATACTGCTACCGTACAAACCTTAATCTTAATTACCAATCTCAAAGCAGAGAAGCGACCAGCACAGTTTAAAATCCAATACTACTTTCTGCCTGCTCCTATTGCAAGGTACACGATGAAGCGTCGTCACGTGACCCTAAAGAAAACATGAAGTAGAGATCAACACTTCTATTTCATGTGGTGAAAAATAGAACCAATGTAGGATCCAATCCGTTCAAAAGCAGTTGTGTGATAGTTGTCCCAGTCACGTGAAATCCTGTCAAAATAACGCCACCAAGCTTAACACTTGTGTGAAATTAGCGCAGCGGTCAACTGGCGCTGCGTCGCAGCTACTCGGCGTGGTGGAACTCAAAGCATCGGCAGCGGCTGCGGCTGCACGTTCTGCGGCAGCTGCTTCACGTCGTTGTCGTGCCCATTCGCGCTTCTGTGCACGCTGGCTCGCCTTCAATTCCCGCACTTCCTCCAAGCGAACGACACGCGTCCGTCCGATAGTACGTTCAGAGCTTCGTAAGCCACCACACGGCAGAGCTGAAGATTGGGGAGATCCAGACTGCAGTATACCACCCTCCCAACAAGGGCACACCACAAGGAGCAGTCATCTCACCCACGCTCTTCAATGTCGCCATCATCGGCCTCGCAAGAAAACTGCAGGACGTAGAAGGCCTCCGCCACGCCTTCTACGCAGACGACATAACACTCTGGACCACAACAAGGTCCCTTATTGAAAAAGAAGAACGGCTGCAAACTGCAGCTGACCTCATCCAAGAATACGTCAGCCAACGGGGACTACAATGCTCGCCCGAGAAATCTGAACTCATACGAGTCTGGCGAGGCCGGGGTAACCACACAGTCCCCACAGACCCAACACGAAAAATCGAGGTACACCTCAACGGGAGCCTCATACCAGAAACGTCATTGCTCAGGGTGCTGGGCATGTGGCTGCAGTCTAACCAGCGTGCTACACACACCCTTACGCTCCTCAAAACCAGTGTCAAGGCGATAACGCATGATATCCCGTGTAACATCGAACAATAAAGGCATGAAGGAAGGGGACACACTCCGACTGGTCAAAAGCCTGGTGGTGAGCAGAATCACATACAGCCTGCCCTACTACCATCTCACACAATCCGAGACGAAACAGGCCGACACGCTCTTGAGGATGGCTTTCAAGACCACTCTCCGCCTGCCGATGAGTACATCGACTGAGAAATTATTGGCGCTGGGGTTACACAACACCCTCAGCGAACTCACAGAAGCCCTTCACGTCTCACAACAACAGAGACTTGCGCGGACTCACATGGGCCGGCACGTCCTACAAACCTTGGGCTTCAAAGCCACAACAACACGAACCCAAGAAACCTGCACGATACCTCGTCACGTCCAGGACAGGTATCACATTGCCCCAATACCACGCAACATGGACCCTAACCTACACTCCGGAAGGAGGAAAGCAAGGGCCCAATACATAGAGAAAACATTCAGGTTCGATACCACGGCCCGTTTTACGGACGCCGCTATGTACGGAACGAAGAAAAAGGGCGCAGTGGCAGTGGTCTGCGACCGCCGAGACCACGTCACCTCCAGTGCATCGACCCGCCCCTGCACGATCACGGAAGCGGAAGAACTGGTCATCGCGTTAGCCATCCGCGAAGGCCAACACGCAAGAAAACCACTGACGATCCTCACGGACTCCCAGCAGGCCTGCCGCAACTTCCTACAGGGAAGAATCGCAAGACCTGCGGCACAAGTCCTAGCCCAAATACCCAAGGAGGACACTGACGACAACACCATCATAACCATCATTTGGATACCGGGTCACGCTGCCATCACGGGTAACCTGTATGCCGACAGAGCAGCTCGAGAATTTGCACATAACCGAGCACTCATCACGCCGACTGCAGATGACCCTGACCCAGTTGACCCCGAGTATTCAGCAATCCTGAACTACCACAGAGGGAGGAGATATCCCCCACCCCATCGAATACTAAAGACGGAGGATGCCGCTACCTGGCGTAGGCTCCAGACAGGCACTTACACGAACCTACACATATTACATCGCCTGCACCCCACAGCATACAGGGACGAATGCCCGTGGTGTGGGGCCACACCAACTCTATACCACATTACATGGGAGTGCACGCTACAGAACATAGAACACCATGACACGAACACCACGAGGGAGCAATGGGAGGCACTGCTGTCCAGCTCGGCCCTCAACGACCAGCTCAATCTGATCCAGAGAGCAGAGAAGATGGCAAGAGCCAGCGGAGCCCTGGACTAGGGGCCCCGACCATTAGCGATGCCCCATTGGGGCAAAACAAAACTATCTCTGAATTAAAGTTTATCTATCTATCTATCTATCTATCTATCTATCTATCTATCTATCTATCTATCTATCTATCTATCTATCTATCTATCTATCCGATAGTTAGTCCAAAGGGCAGCTGCTGATAATAGCGCTAGCGGAATCTCTACGACACGAGACAAAGGGGCACAACGGTTGGTGGGAGGTGCCTCCGCCAAGATCGCCACACTTGTGAAGGTGTGAAGGAGGCATCGGCGGTGTCGAGGGTATAACAATGATCCATCCGCCGTTCGTTTTAACGCGATAGCGTTAAGGGCCCCGTGTTGCAATAAATCTGGCGTCGATGACGGCGTCCGCGTGATTGTCAGCGTCCGTAGTGGAAAAAAAAATCATTCCGAACCACCCCGACCGCGCACGCTCTTCTTCGTGGTGCAAGGTGTAGTGAACAAAAATTGAAATTCTCACAGTAAAACCCGTCAGAAAAATGGTAAAGTACTACTTAGGTGCAACCTAGAGACATGGTGGCATCGGACTGCTATTTCAGTGTACGAAAAAACACTTCTCTTACGAGGAAACTCTAACACAAACCTCTTTTGCTAGCATTTCTACCATAAAAACACCGGTTCACTCGGGATGCTACTTGCGAAACCAGATGGCGCTGGCATCCTCGGCAGTGCGATAATACGTTTTGCACACGCGTGCGCGTCGGGATAATAGCAAACAATTAAGGAAATAATAAAAAAAGGTTCTAGGACCTTCAAATTTTATTACAAACTTATATTGCCCCTGGAAGAACGTCTTTCCAGCAATTGATTTCTGTTTAAAAGTGAAGTCAACTTTAAGGGGATCGGTGTCTTTGTAGCTGGCTTTCCTACGTTCTGTGTTCCAGTGAATTAAGCCTACTCACTGGATGCGAACCATGCGATGCAACGGGTCCCGATAACGCTTATAGCGTGCTACTCTTAATGGCGAAGCTTAAGCGTCCCCCAATTTTTGACACGTTTGCTAAGGCACTTTATACATAAACCGATATATACCGACCACCGAAAATTGTTCTACGCGTCGTTTTGACCGTGCACGCGATCCGCCAGAACCTAGCCATATGTAACTTCGCTGCGAAAGACCAAGGAGCCTCATGTAGACGGATTTCCCGTTCCATGCGCCACTTTCACATAGACCTCGTAGCCTGCGCTAAGGCGATATATTCCCTGAAGAGCCCTGCTATTCATAAACGGCCGATGCTCAGGAGTAAGAAAAAATGTCCAGCCAATATTATGTGCTTTTACAGCCGTATACGGGCACTTCGGTCCATCTCTCACTGATGGCGCACCATCTTCACGAGTGCTCTGTATTTGACACCATCGATGGCCCACCGCAGGTGTTATTGTCGTCCCAGTTCTTACTTTTTTAGGTGCGACGGTTACTCGTTGTGTGAGGCCTAATAGAAAAAATTTAATTGTATGCAATATTTGTAAAGAGGCTAAGGTCTCTATACAATTATAGAAGCAATCTATAAAAGTTTACAGTAATCTTGTTATGGAATTATCTCGTAGGATACAGAAGAGAACTATTACGGTGATAATTTGTATCTGTATCAGATGTAGCTTACGCCACGTTTTGTGTATCTGCGACAATATACTATTACAATCTGTTGCGAGAGCAGGGTGGCACTTGGCCATCTAGCCAGCAAAAACAACGGCTCCAGCCCTACTGTAGTAAAGGCGTGTTTTATTCTGAGGATATCGCTTCTTTTTACTGCGTAATGTCGAACTATGAAACCTTTAGATATTCCATCAGGGACGCGTGGAAAATGCAACAATCAGGCAGCGCCATTTAGTGTACCAAGGGGCAGGCTGCTGTGTTACAAAGTCAAGCCTTCACACTGCGTCTACTCAGTCTGGCATGCGCGATGTTAGGTGGCTCCTTACGCTGGTCATTCACTCAAATATCAGTACTTTCAGGACCACCATAATGCGATCATTCATACAACGTACGAATCTATTTACGTACTTGACAGGAGGTGGAAGAAAAGCGACCACGCCGGCTGACTGCAAATGTGACAATACAAATACGTTTTTTTTGACAGAACACTAAGGTGGATGTAAGACTGAATCTAAACAACATACCGACAAGTACCTAGCGTTTCAACAATTTAACAACTGGAAGGATTTAGTGGAACTGCGTCGGCTACATAATATCGCCCGATTCTTTGTATGCGCTCAGTCCTCGTCGTTATGAAGTGTGCAACGGAAAGGCTAGCAAGTGTGCGCCCACAGAATTTTAAAAATACTAACCAGAATGCCGAAGCCCCATTCACGACGACTGAATTAGGATCAGGGATAGAAAACATATTCTGTTCTTGCAACTCCAGTCGAGGTGCAGAAGGAAGGCTCGCAAGTCGGCTTCACAAGCCCGTTATTTGACTGCGGAGGCTTGTGAGCTGAGTTTTATTAACACCAATGTCGGCTCAAACACCCACTCCATCTTGCCCCTTTCGCTAGAATGTGTAAAGCGCGTCGCTCCTACAACAGTGAAGCGCGCAATTACGTCAACTGATTCTCCAGAGCGTCCCACCGATTGACGTGCAATTACTGGCAGCGTCGTCATTTCATGGTGCTTGGAGACTTGTTGAAAGCAGTCTTAGTACTGTGTAAGCTCAGTACCACAACCCAGACCACTGCTTCAGGGCCCTTTGCGCAGAACATTGGTAGCGCTTCGATTGATAATATTCAAGCGTATCGTTTTCCGGCTCTGACTTGAACGATTTTGGAAGAATGTTTGAAATAAACTTAGGTATCCGCTTCATATACGGCTAGACAGCGCCAGCCAGCGCCCTCCCATTCCTATCGTCATTGCCAAGGCCTTGTGGTGTTGATCACTAGATACCAATGAGCCTTGTTGTCGTCAGTGACATCACGAAGATCAGAGCTTCGATCTTACTTGCCTTGTCAAAGCACTTTGGTCAATCATCGAGTTCGATTTGACAACGCCACTATCACGCTTGATGCTCTAGAAATACTTGAGGTATGCTCGGTGAGTAGTCTTCAAATGAAGACTAGCGTGCTTCCACTTCCACTCGCCAGAATTCTCACCCTGTTGATCGCTTCCACCAGAGAACTTCCCAGCCAGAAAATTTCAGCCTATCATTTATGTTCGCCATCCACTGTTGTCATACTGTGCCAATTTTTGTAAATATCAATTTAACGATACGACCATGAGAGCACCAAGACTAAGGCGGCTAGTTAGAGATAGAGAGAGAGAGAGAGAGAGAGATAGATAGATAGATAGATAGATAGATAGATAGATAGATAGATAGATAGATAGATAGTGTCAAAGTGGCAAATATTTGGGAGAAATGCTTCACATTTAAAACTCGAAAACAAGGTCACTGCGATTGTGACTGTACTTCGCAGACTTGCTGGCACATCATGGGGAGGATTATCGCCTTTAAGTGGCTATAATCATCCAGACCGGTAGAAGTATTCTCAAGTGAACTAAGCACTCTCCTGTGCAAGAATCGTCTAATGCGATTTTCCCTTCAGGACAACGTGCGATCATTATATAGTGTTCTCGCGCGATATAGTTAAAAATACAGGAGGCTGTAGATTGATAGCATGTCGATCAACTTTTGTGGATGATAAGCTGTTGTGTCGGAACTTGGAGGCACAGGAATGCAGTAATTCATCCACAACATCGGCAATAAATTGACAACCACGGTCACTTAATATCACGCGAGGTGGCCCTTGTCGGAATGTGATAGAATGCAGCATGAAATCAGAAACCTCAGAAAAGTGGCGGAGGACAAAGCTGCTATCTCGCAATATCGCATCAGGCATTCGGCATACAAAATTATCTAGCGGTTGCCTCTTGAAGCACGCGGAAACGGTCTAATCAGGTTTATGCCGACTATAAAAAAAATGTGGTTGATCCCTCTTATATAGGAATCCGTATAGAACACGAAAGTGAAACGTATTTTCGAAGAAACACCCCGTATAGTGTAGCGTTATAATGATAACTGTGCATACGATCGTTTGTAAGTGCAACGAAATCATATTCTTTCGATTACGCTTTGCACCTCAACCAACGCTCCGCAGAACGAAACGGGCTGGGACAGCCCATTGGCGTCTGTCGCACACGCGCGCGTTGGCTAGAGACGCCGCTCGGCATAGCACGGTCCGTACGGCTATCGCCGTCTGGTGGCCGCCGGCGGAAGGCATCATTCTCCGTGCCACCGGAAAGCCCGCGGTCGGCACACTAGTAAGTATATTCTAGGCACTATAGTCGTAGTGCTGAGACCACCGAAGCGTTCACTGTCGGTGCGCGTTAGTGTCATAATGCAGTACTTCTCTTTTCTGCTCGTAGGCGGCGGCACCGCCCCGAGCAAGAGCGCGGGTACACGGAGGAGTGTTAGATATATAAGGCGCGTCTGTGTAGCTCTCTGCAAATGCGTTTGTGGCGCAATGGGTTAAACGCTCGGCGATCTATCGTCGCGGAGCGAGAGGTCGTGGGTTCGATTTCCAAATTTTGCATGTTTGTGGAACTTTTTCTTCTGGTTTCTTTCTTTGTATTATGTTCTATGACGTATTTCCGTGACGGAAATACGTCAGTGAAGTCTTGGTGGACCCCGGCATAAAACACTTTCGTGTTAAAAAAGGAAAGTGGTTGCTTTACTGGCTGTAGGTGATCGACTGGAGCTGAGGTAGGTCGCTTGTGGCTCTCACGCTGTGTATAATAGCCCCATAGGTGTCAATTGTTTTGCGCATTTAAGGCCAGTAGAGTCGTTCTTTGGTGCGAGTAAGTAAGTGTTCGCGTTGTCCCTAAGCTACCAGAGATCGGGTCATCGTGCATAACGCGCAGAATATATATTTGAAGAGACTCCGGAACCACCAGTAGAAAGCGGGTGCCAGTCGTTGACAAGTTCCTCTTGTAAATAAGACCATCTCGTACGCAAAATCGGCCTTTCGATATAGGCACATGGGTGACAGAGAAAAGAGCTTGCTAGCTTCGGCCTTCCCGCTGCTCCGCGGCGAACATCAAGGCATCAGTAAAGCCAGGCGACAGGGAAGCGATAAAGGGGTCAAAGTTGTCGGCGTCACAATCCATCGTACGCATAGGCATTCCGCAAAGGCAATCCGCGTCAGCCTGTGGACGACCACTCTTGTACGAAATAGTAAACGTATATACCTGCAGACGAAGGGCCCATCGAGCGAGGTGACCGGATGGATCAGGAAGATTGACCTGCCAGCAAAGAGAATGGTGGTCAGTGACGATGGTGAACAGGCGACCACAGACGTGCGAGCGAAACCGCTGCACAGCAAATACTACCGTGAGGTATTCTTGTTCCGTCACAGTGTGGTTGCCTTCCGTCTTGCTTGAAGAACGGCTTGTGTGCGCTACGACACGTTCTTTGTTTCTAGAGAGCTGAACGAGAATGGCACCGGTGCCGACACCAGTTGCATCTGTGTGAATCTCTGTTGGAGAAGAATAGTCGAAGTGCCGGAGCATTGCCTGTGAAGTTAACAAAAACTTCAGCTGGCGAAAACTGGCTTTACACTAAGGGGTTCACTGAAACGGGATGTTCGTACGCAGAAGATTCGTCAGAGGTTCAGCGACATCCACGAAACCGTGTATGAACCACCGGAAATATGAGCCGAGCCCTAAGAATCTGTTAGGCAGATTTAGGTTACTCGAATGATTCAACGGAGGCCGCCTTCTGTGGGTCGGGTCGAATGCCAGCTTCATCGACAAAATGTCCTAACAGCACTGTTTAGCACTCGCCAAAATATAATCTTTTAAACTTTCAGCACAAGGCCAGCTCTTTCGCTACAATCGAGTACTATGTCGCCACGAGTGCTTTGCTCCTGAAATGTGCGTCCAAAAATTAGGACATCATTAGGGTAGCACTTACAAATCTGCCATTTCAAACCGCACAGAATTGTGTCCATGAATGTTTCGAATGTCGAATGTACAATCCGAACGGCATGACGTTGAATTCGTACAGCCCGTCCGGCGTAACGAATGCCATTTTTCATCGTCAATTGGATGCACCAAAATTTGCCAATAAGGCGCTCTTAGGTCCACGGAAGAAAAGTAGGAAGAGGGATGCAGAAAGTCAACGGCGTCTTCAATGTTGGGCAGCGGATGGACATCTTTCTCGGTAACGGAATTCAGTCTGTGATAATCAATGCAGAATCTCCACGTACCATCTTTTTCTTCCCAAGAATCATGGTACCGGCCCAGGGACTCATCCCATTCTTAAAGTACTCCCTCTCATAGCATGTCTTGCACTTCCTCATTGATGATGTTGCGCTCTGACGGTGCCACTCTGTCAGGTTTCTTCCATATGAAATGCGCCGAAGCGGTGTTCATCCGATGACGTATTCGAGACGCTGGAAATCAAAGAATTTTACTGCTTTTTGAAAAGTCGACCTCTTTCGAGTGCTTGCAGTGAACGCCCAAGAGTGTGTGATGTTCGCTTTGGCTAGGTGACTTGCTGATCATTTGTAGAAGTTGTGAATCCGATGCACCTTGAGAACTTATATGTCCTGTAGAACCTAAAGAACCTGTAGCGGCAACATGGACAGCCAGCGTTGTAGAGGATTCGCGTTTGAATACAGCAGGTTTGATGCCACGAGGCAACACTGCAAGCACCACTGAATTCTTCATTGACCACACACCTGCGCGTCCTTCAAGTACAGAGACCGCGCAATGGAGAACTGAAATGTTCTTTTTCACACCGCTCACATGAATCAGTTCCAGCATGACGTCTAACAGGGCAAGATCGTTACTAGAACAGGTTACTTGAAAGCACGCAGCAGAAAATGTAGGAATGACCGTGTCCTCGGAGGCAAGAAAAGATACATTGATTACGGTATGAATTCTCCAACAGCGCAGCTGGGAAACTAACATGCACATAAAGGTGGCCATTTCTACCGTCAACAGTTGTCGCACACTCCCGAAAAAAGATGTATTCCCAAATGACGTCATGTGTAGATCGTGTATTAACCGCGAACTCTGTGGGAAACACTTTAACGCGCCAACACACGTCCACAGTGCCAACTGCCACAGGACACAACACATCACCGCTATCACCACGGAATGTTGCACTACTGCTTAGACAAAACCTCAGTTTCAGTCCAAGAAAGTTTGTTTTTAAATTAACATTCATCACAGAAATTGTCGCGCCTGTATCCCCAAGTGTCATGGTAGGTACGTCATCAACAAATACATGAACGTTTTGTTAAGCGTAAACACTGACGGGGGTATATCTGTCGATAGTGCCTGGTATCTTGCGGCCACATTCCATTTGGCCGCAAGGACTAGGTTTCCGGCGGCGGTGACTGCGTGCGTCGCCGCGGTGATGGGGTTCATGGAGCACGTGGAATTGGTGGCGGCATTAAGCTTCGATCAGAGGCCGGCGAGGTGCAGCGTAAACCGGTAGGCGTGCGTGGTGGCGGTGGCGAGGAAAACGGGCGGTCATAAGGCTGGCAAGGGCTCTCGCTGGTATGTAGGGGGGTTATCGCAAAATCGCGAGATGTGACCCAGGGCGCCGCAGCACACCGGAAGAGGTAGAGACACCCGCGGCAGCTCGGTGTAAACAGTCCTCTCAGGAGGCATTGAATAGCACTATCGCTCTTCCTGGGGACGGTAGCAAGCCGACGTTCGTTGGGAGAAACGAGGCGAGCGAAACGCCATTTGTAATTAGAGGGTGTCCGATATGAGTACCCAGATAGCAGTGTTACTTGGTACTCATCGACATCTGCCGCATTCACTGATGGCTGCGATGGGGCCGGAGCAACCGTCTTGCATAGCCGTCCTGATAGCCATTGGGGCAATGAGAGATTTGCTGACATCGAAGTAATTCTTCTCTTACAATCTGCCATATTGTCGATGAGAGGCCATTAGGCGACATTGTGTAGACACTAGCCACTGCTGGGACGTTAGGCAGACGGCCAAATTTCGGAGATATCCGTCGCATCTTCAGCGTTTTAAATGTGCATCAAGGCTACATCACGTCGGACACGGAGTTCAGGTTCTCTTTGCCAATCAAGAAATTGTCCACGACTTCGGTCATCTCCTTAAGAACAAGTCCAACCTTGTCCGCTTCACTCATCCTAGGATTCACTATCTTGCAAAGCTGCGAAATTTCTTCGATATATGTGGTACATGTCTACCCTGGAAGCTGTGCCCTCTGAATCATTGTCTGCTCCGCTCGCTTATTCTTCGCGTTAGAATCGGCGAAGCACTTCTGCACTTTCTCAACAAAACGATCCCAAGTTGTCAACATGTCCTCGTGGTTTTCATACCACATGAGAGTGGTGTTAGCGGATATAAAACATGACTGAGCTGCGCTGCCGGGACTCAGCCGTTGATTCGGCTCCCCCGCTTATAGTTCTTACTCCACTCGTCGATGTCTTCGCCTGAAGTCTCGCCCAAGTTCGGCGGCACTCGGTAGTATGGCAAGAAACCCATAGGAGTGGCCCCCGACGAATCAGAGGTTTGGACTTGAGACATAATCTCGATCGGCGAAGGCGTAAGTGCGGCATGGCGGCTGCTGCTGCGAAGTCCAGGGAGTAGAGCTTCCGTCGATGGGTTCGTCTTATCCAGCATCGTCTACCAATCTGTTACGGACTCTGGAGAGGCTTAAGGGGGGTCTTAATGATCAAGGTACAAAGACCGTGGAAATCGTAGGAGCAACGTCGGCCTCCTCCTTCTCTTCTCCCACTTCTCTCGTTTCTCACTGGCAGTGACACTTTGTAAAAATATATTCACAATAAATTGTGCCAATATATATATAAGACGCGGTTGGGATCTCGCCAGGCAAAGGATAAAATTATAAGTACTTTTGTGGTCATATAGGAATGGCACATACTCAGTAGCACATATCTAGTGACCCAACATGAGGTGAACTATGTTCATTGAAGAGCAGCACATACTCAATGCCACATATTCATGGCCCAAGTTGACCAGAAGACTGGTTTCAAACCCATTTCCCTCAGAACAGCAACCGCTCTAGCGATTAGGCCATGCTCAAGCACCGAGTTCGGGGCAAAACGTTAGGGGCGTGGATAAAGATATACGCAGCCATCCCCATGATTGCGCGCGAAGTACGCTTGCAATAAAGATAACAGTGGCATGAACACAAGGGAACGCGTGGTGTCAAAGAGTTATTAAAGATGGTGCCATCCTGTCAATCCAAATGTGCCGTGCTCTCCTTACATACGTCAAAAGTAGGGAACCCTAGGGACTTTGACCTATTATCGATAAGTGCCACTGCGACTAAGCACTCAAATTCAATGAACAAACAGGCACCCAGTAATGTGACGGAAAGACTGCAAGTGAGGTACTGCTACAATGCACATGACCCTAAACTTACTGTGCAATCACTAAGTATCCACGCCTCGCCAACACCAACACAAATAAAGGAAGAGTTGCCTACTACACAGTGACTAAAGCAGGCACAGGCTCACGACTTGCAATGATGCTCTACGAGGCACGTGAGTAAGGATGGCGACAGTATGAACACTTCATCACAGCCATTGAGCGTGTAAAGACAGCAGTCGATATTCGATCGCACGGTCTCCTAACCCCAAGGGTTGAATGCATCACAGACGAAAGATTTGGCCACTGAAGTAGTCAGCCACTGGTATACTACCCCCTTCTGGCACCGTATCCGCAAACGTGGACACCAGCTTTATTTCGCAGTAGTTGCAAGCACAGATTGAAAAATCTGATTTGAAAAGTGCGGGCGAATGCGTCTTTCCTTCCTCTATTTGACAAGTGGCGCCATTGCCCTGAAGGCATAATGATGAGAAAACGCGGGAAAACGGCCGCTTCAACCTTCTACGGTGCGAACCGTAAGTAGCTCTTCGTTTTTATTTTTTTTTCATGGTCTTAACTTTATTAAATACACCCAAAGGTCATTTATTTGTAAAAAAAAACA
The DNA here is from genome assembly GCF_013339745.2 of Dermacentor silvarum. NCBI lineage: Eukaryota > Metazoa > Arthropoda > Arachnida > Ixodida > Ixodidae > Dermacentor > Dermacentor silvarum. The sequence goes on from NC_051160.1 coordinate 96,437,024, forward strand.
ATGCTTCTAAATCGTCAAATACTATCTTTTCTTGGAGTACGAAGTGTAAGAAGGGTGCATGCAACCACTGAAAGTTAGTGTCCACGCTTATAGACATGGCGCCTCAAAGCCGCCTTTCCGAGCCAGCTGCCTTGTATAGCACATGGCGCCCTTTGGCTAAATTAATCAATGCAGATCTCTCGAATGATAAATGCGCGGAGCAATGGTTGGCGCATACGGTGGCCCGTGAGAGCGATTTTTCATGTTCTGTGTTTTGCGCTGAGCCACAGCTGGTTAGAGTTCCGTAAGGAACGCAAGTGCTGAGAAGCTCCTATAGAGAAACACCGTGCGCATAATGGCGCTCCCAACAGACATTGCGAACAGCTGATCACTTGCAACAGAAATGCTCCAAAAAGCGCAGGAGGCCAAGTAATGACAGCTCTAAGCCCGTTGTCAAGAAGGCGAAGCCGCACTCACTTCCGACTGCTGCCATTATGTATGAAAGGTACGATCACTGGCGAGAGCACGTGCGCACACCAAATGCACCGTGTTGCCGCCGTGAGGGATGCGCAGCAATGAGCCGAATTCGCTGCCGAGAATGCCACGTGTTTTTGTGCCTGTCGGCTCAAAATGATTACTTTCATCTTTACCAGACGAAGTACATTACAAATGTCTTGATAATCAAGGAAGAGTCACAGGAAAAATGATTTGCCCCACTTACCTATAGCTAGCCAACTAGAAAGTACAGAGCAGCACTTTTCCGGATTAAGGCGCCCTGTCCAGAAATGTGGACACCACGGAAAACTATGAAGCGATACAATTTGTTTCCATCTTTTAATGACTGTTTTATTAAAGAATGGAGAGCCGAAAATAATTCTAAAATATTTTTTATTGCCACATTTCAATCGCGCCTGAAGGGGATACTCTGGAAACTCTTCTTCCATACATGACATGGTTAAGCGATGGAATCGCACGGCTACACTTATAAGTCGCACAGACGAAACTACAAATAAATGCCTGAGGCAGGGACGCTTCAATCTCAATGTAGACCGCTAATATTGCCCCAGATACAGAAAATATTCCTCATATAAAACCAGTAAGCACTATCGCTCAAACAACCAGTAGCGGCAACGATCTTGGTTACGTAAAGATTTTCTCTGATATTTTTGAGCCCGACACCCGAACATGGTACCTGTAGTAGGATGGCCGTGGTGTCGGGTGCACGAAAACGGATCTACTCAAGCGATAGACGGAGATAATGCCTAACATTTTGCTATCATGATTCAGGAGGAATAGCAATCATAGCCAAGGCTTTTAGGATATACGACACACCGTATACTATTGACCAAACATAACAGACCTGGTGGACACGCAGCCAACCCACTGTGGGACGCCCTTCTCTTCCCTACAAGCACACGTGGCTGTTGTTAAACTAGAGAAATCATTCTTGGTGTAGAGGTCGCCACATTTCAGCCCATTTTGTTGTGGCGCCCCCTGTAAAATGTGTGTGCCTATATATGTTCGGGCCCAATAAAGAGAGGGTTACCCCTTTTCGTCTGAGCAAGCAGCGAGTACGTGTCGGTCCGTCTCTTCGTACCCGTTACTGTACTCGGTAACGCCCGCTCCGTCTCTGCTCTCGCTACTGTACTGCATGGGCCCGGATGCCCTCCGGCATCTCGAGACATTCTCGCTCGACACCCAGTCGCTCGCTTCATACCAAGCCGTTGCCGCCCGCTTTACTGAGCACTTCGTGCACCCGGCAAACAAGCTTTACGAATCGCCCCGGTTCCACCGACGCATTCACATACCCGACGAAAGCGTCGACACGTACTACGCAGAATTGCGCAGGATGGTTAGGCGCTGTAACTTTTCGTCAGCTGCTGTCGAGGAAAGGCTCCTACGCGACCAGTTCTTTGTTGGCCTCCGTGACACCTGTCTCTCGGACCAGCTGTGGCAGAGCTCGAAGCCAATACTCAAGGACACTTGGACACAGGCCCGTCAATCCGAAGACGCAGACCGAAGACGCCGACCGTCATTGTCATGCCATCCAGCTTCGTCCTGTGACTCTCGTCATGCCATCACTGTCGCCATCATTCGAGTATCGTAATGGAGTCATCTTCACGCTAATGTCATCATACAGTTGTCGTCATCAAATAGTCATCGTGCCTTCGTCATGCCATTGTCATCCTCACACAATCGTCGTCGCGCATTCGTTGCGATAGAGTCGTCGTGATGCCGTCGCGGTCGTTCCATCGCCGTCATTCTTGCTTCCACATCGGACGGTGGTAATACTGAGTCGTCAGCCACCGTCGTCACTCAGTCGTCGTCGCGCCACCTTTGTCACCGCTTCAGTAACTTTCTTTCATTGCTATCATAACGTGCTCATCATATCGCCTTCCTCATTTGATCGGCGTCACCCGCCACCGTGGCTTAGCGGCTATGGTGTTACGCTGCTAAGCTTGAGGTCGCGGGGTCAAATCCTCGCCGCAGCAACCGCATTTCGATGGCAGCGAAGCTCAAAAACGCCCATGTGCCGTGCATTGGGGGCACGTTAATGAACTCCAGGGGGTCTAAATTAATCCGGTGTCCCCCACTACGGCGTGCCTCGTAATGAAATCGCGGTTTCGGCAGGGAAAACTCTAGAATCCAATTCATTGACATCATGCCGTTGGGTTCCTGCCATCGACATCGTTTGGGCTACTTCATCCAGTTGCGAACATATTGTCGTCGCTAGGCGCTCGTCGTCATATACTCGTCTTCGTCGTCCGCTTTCGTCGTTATACCATCGAGATCAGATAAGAATCTACGTTTAATTGTTGTCAGGCCATAGTCGTTCATGCCCGTAGACGAGCCTTCACAGCAGTCCTTCTGAACGGCAAAGGTGAAGTCGTCAACTCGGCTTCCACTTACACCACTCACGAGATATTGCAGAACAAGTAGCCATCGCATTGGCACATTTAGACCAAAGGAGATCCAGGATCCACAGCAAGTATAGGGCAGCCGTCCAAGCATTTGCCAGAGGAGTAATCTCTTGACAGGCCCTGGCAATTCTCGACGAAAAGGTCGTCGAATCCCACACGATCATCTGGTTTCCGGCTCGTATGGGAAAAATCAACGCTGCTCCCGTGAACTTCAACAAATCTGCCCACAATGCTTCACGAGGACTTGACAACCGTGCAGCCACGAGGCAAGAAGATGCTGAGGTTCCTGAGTGCAAGGACCACCTCCTCACGTACAACGAGTTAACCAAGCACTTCTACCTACAACGCAGGGTCTTCCCCCCTCCGCACAGTAAACTAAATAGAGCTCAGGCCATTACGCTATGGCTCTTACAAACGAGAACTTATCCGAACCCTCTAATAATCAACAAGATCTATCCGGAGATCTCTACTCATGCAACATACGATAAAATTAACGACACCGTATATCTTAGTCATATGCTCTGGCGTTGCTCCGCGTTATGCAGCGACAAGAACAACACCGAAGAGCGGTGCGACGCAGCTCTACGCAGTCTCGCATTAGGTGAAGAGCTATGGGCAGTCCAATGGGTCCGCGAAGCGGCCGATAAGCTAGGCCTTTCGGTCCCAACGTGGCAGCGGCCCGCTTCAGGCTAGGAAACTAGCGCGACCCAATGGACCATAATGAGGTTTTTCCATCCATCCATCCATCCATCCATCCATCCATCCGTTCATCGTCGTTCTACCACCTTTGTCATTCCATCCACGGCATTCCTTCTTCGTGTCATTCCATTGTCGTAACGGCGTCGGCATCGTAACCTTCTGGTGTTGCCGCCATCCTGATGGACGACCCCAGCAAGAGAGTGGCATAACTAATGGCGAATTCCATTGGGAGAAGAGGAGCAGGGCGCCACGCAGTGCGGACTCGGGTGACTAGTGCAGTGAGAGCAGGGACACTCGACCCGCCACTGGAATACGGCATGCATTCGGAGAGCAGGTGGGAAGGGGACGTGTGAGGAGAAATGTACCATGCGACTAAACCAATCGACGTCCGATCATTCTCTGCAGGAGAGCGGCAAAACACGCGTGATCGTCTTGTAATTTGTCGGGCTTAAGGCTGTCACCGTTTGCGGCCACGTACTACATACTTTTGTGCAGCGCCGACGCATCCCACAACGTTTCCCCCTGCGAAGATCATCTGAAATTGCAACTTGAATCTGAAGTTGAGCTCCAGCAGCTTTCGCTGCTGTTAGGTCGAGCGTCTCAAGCACTTCAGAAAGGCGAAGACGCTTTGCTGCCGCTGTCCCCCGTGCATCCGACGAGAAGCAAGGCGGACTAGAAATGCCAGGATCTGTCGCTAAATCGCTGCGAAGCTCGCTCGTATCACCGACGTCAAAATAATCGGTGCCAAAACACCAACTACGCTTGCTTTGCTGCCGCGCGCCGGCTGAAGCAAAAGAAAAAGAAACGAGGAGGATATGACGATTTAAGTCACGTGACTTCCTCCGTACTCCGCTTTTCAGGCGAGAGCAATCCGGACTGCTCCCGGGTGCTCTAGGCGCAGCGAAACTGCTCTTGTTCTACCACTGAATGACGGCTCTCCTACTCTTGTTTCCCCACTGAAACACGTCGCCTCTGGAACGAGCACTTTCAGGTGATTTTGAGTGCTCCTGTTCTCCCAATGGAATTCGCCATAAGTGGGGCAATGTCGGAGCATGTTGCATATAGCCGAAGCAAAGTAAGTCTCATAATGAACACTACACGTAACAAGTAAACGTGACAGCAGGTAAACGGTGTATCGCTACATTGGGGAAATGCTAATTGCATTGCCGTTGACAGTCATCGTGAGATGAGTTGTGCCGTAACTTTCTCCCTGTTTACTACTACAGTGTACTGTTCCTCGCTCCAATTATTTGCTGTTCCTTACACAGATCTAGCACTATACAACCGTTGAATTGAGTATAGCCGTCTTGATCCTCCATGAGTGACTTCACATATATTACTATCACCTTGCCTGTTTTTTCGACCACTTAATGCCACAATTATTACTGTAAATTGTATTAAATTGTATTTGTATTTTATTCTCTGCTATCACTAACTGTTCATACCTAAGGTGTTTGCGGCCGATGTACTTTCCTTCCCATGCTCCGCTAACTATAAGTGCACGTGCACATATCTCCTACCCTTCGTCCCTTCATACATGACCTAATGAGCCTGCCCATGCTTCCGCCTTTTTATGATCCCGAGGTTCTGTCTTACCGTTGTCATACAGAAACAGGAATGAAAAGTCGCTGCTCTATATTTCATACATACGTTTCAGTGAATCGGTCGTCGTCACCTGGACCAGATGGTATTTCTTACCGTACCTTGTGCCACCTCGGTGAACTAGCACGAAGTGCCTTGCTGAAGATCTTCAATGAGTCCTGGGAGAATGGAAACGTTCCTCAAGAATGGAAGACCAGCCGCCTGGTACCTATCCTCAAACCTGGCAAGTCTCCCTCTAGAGATTACTTCCTACCGCCCAATCGCGCTGGCCAGTTGCATTGGGAAGGTGATGGAACGAATGATCCTCGCCAGACTTGAATGGTACCTGGAACGCTATGAAGTTTATCCAGACGCAATGGCTGGCTTTCGACGTCACCGATGTTTCATTGACAACGTCATCGATTTGGTCACTTACGTTCAACATCAAAAGGCGTGTAAGCGATTATCTATCGCCCTGTTCCTCGACATCAAAGGAGCATATGACAATGTTCTTCATGAGGCTATATTAGAGGCTCTGGAAATGGTTGGCCTCGGCGGTAGGCTTTATCGTTGGACACGCAGTTATTTATATATGCGGTCTCTATTTGTGAATACTGAAGACGGCCCAATTTCTCAACACTATACACACCGTGGAGTACCACAGGGTGGTGTGTTGAGCCCAACACTCTTCAATATTGTGCTCAATGCCCTCGTAAAATGCCTACCAAATACGGTGAAGTTGTCAATATATGCGGATGACATATGCGTCTGGGCATCTGGCGTGACGCGTCCTCAAGTACGTGCTAGGCTCCAAAAATCTGCGGCGTTGATAGCGACGTACCTTAATGAACAAGGCCTCAAGATTTCCCCGGAAAACTGCGCATTGATCGCATTTAGCCGGAAACGAATGACACCATACACCATAACCATCGATGGACAAAATATCCCTTACGTCAGAACGCACAGGTTCTTAGGGGTAATCATCGATCGTGACCTTTGTTGGAGTCCCCATGTCACCAACCTAGAGAAGCGCCTGACAGCCATCTCTCATCTCTTCAAGTTTGTTGGAGGAAAATCCTAGGGTACTTCAGTACACGCAATGATGCAACTCTACAGGACGCTGTTTCTCGGGTATCTGAGGTACAGCTTGGCAGTGCTGACCAATACCTGTAAAACTAACATTCGTACAATCGAAAGTGCTCAGGCACAGGCACTTAGGGTCTGTCTAGGGTTGCCACGATGTACATCAACATCAGAAACCATTGCAATTGCACATGACTACCCAGCCAAGATTCACATTATTATGGAAGCGCTCAGAGCACACGTCAGGCACCTTGCTCGCGCCCTTTCTCACTATCTAGCCTCACTGCCAGAAGACCGACCACGTGCCTCTTTTTCTCAGACAATACTGCCTTATCGTATATACCTTCCATCAGGTTACACAGCTGCAACGAGAGTTTTGTTTCCTCCTTGGTGCTTGGCTCAGCCACAAGTTCGACTGACAGTGCCTGGAATTCGAACGAAAGCCCAACTCTCATCACCAGCTCTCAAGCAACTTTCACTGTTCATGCTCTACAAAAAATACAGTGATCATACCCATCTATACACTGATGGTTCAACCACCATGGACGGTTCTGCAGGATCAGTGTTTTATCCTGCGAAAGTCTCCACCATGAAATTCAAGACATCACACCAGACGACATCGACAGCCGCGGAGCTTGCTGCTCTTCGTAGCGCACTTCGCATAATTCGTGAGGAACCACCTAACAAATGGAGTGTTTTCAGTGACTCCAAGGCAGTTTTGGCACGTAAAACCCCACAATCAATCAATTAATCGACTCCAAGGCAGCGCTACATTGCTTGCTTTCCGCCTTACACCGTGGACCCTACGAACAACTAGTCCTCGAAATCCGAGAGCTCCTTCATTACCTCGTCGAGCAAGGACACGACGTCACCTTTCAGTGGCTCCCTAGCCACTGTGGCGTAATGGGCAACGAATATGCTGATGAAGCTGCTCGATCTGCTCATGAAGACGGCGCACAGGAACCAATCCCGCTGTCACGAACAGATGCAGCAGCGAAACTTCGAGTGCTTGCAAACGATGCCACACAATCGTTGTGGAACACACCTAGTTTGCAACACACACGTCTGCATCGACTGGACCCCTATCTTCGACTTCGACCTCCACCTGGACTATCCCGACCCGAAACAACAGTACTTTGCCGATTGTGGCTTGTTGTCGCATTTACAAAGTCGTTTGCTTTCCGCATTGGATGGGAGGATAGTGCTGCGTGTGACCACTGCGGCGACGAATAAACAATCGAGCACGTACTTTGTCACTGTCCCCAATACAGCGCACATAGGCAGTCATTCGTGACCGCGCTGGCACGTCTTGACGACCGGCCGCTTTCGGAGCAGACAGTCCTGGAACGCCGGCCTATACAGTCGTCACACAATAAGTCAGTCAAGGCACTCTTGAAGTTCTTGCGATCGAGTGGACTATCTGACAGACTATAGTTCTCACAGACGTTTCCAACCTCCTCCTTTTCTTTTTTTTTTCTTTTTTTTAATTCCTTGATTTTTTTTCGTGACTGCTTTTTCTCTTCCCTATTATTTCCACCTTTCATTTCCCCTTCCCCTTCCCCCAGTGCAGGGTAGCAAACCAGAATCTTTTCCGGTTAACCTCCCTGCCTTTCCCACCACGTTCCTCTCTCTCTCTCAGTGAATGCGTCCAGGCTAATAGCTACGTCATTGAGCTGAGTTTGAATTCCTAGCCATTTCTGCGGCTTTTGATCACCCTGCGTGTTTGTGTAACAAATTGTATGGCCTATAGGCTTATTCTTTGTGCGTCATTAAAAATGAATGTGTTTTAATTCAGCTTCTTCCTGTTTTGTTGCTAAATTCAACACTTATTTGTTCTTCCTGATTGCCTGCGGCACGCCTAAAGAACTTATGCCCGTATGCCGAATGGACGTCCAAACAGTAGGGCTAAATATTTGTTAAAATGCATCCCGTCACACACAAAAGCCCCGACACGTCACGCTCGGTGCACATCCTGGTTGATGTCAACGAAAGCAAGAAACATTGCTTCAGCTAGCATCGAAACCTCCCTCTTTACTGCAAGCACGGCCTTTTTTAATTCTACAGCCCTGCCTTTCAGCAAATGGCACCATGCACACTGTGTTCTGCACTTCCCCAGAAACGACCTCGAGTTTGCTAACCCTCTTAGCTATTTGCCCCGCGAACCCTGTGCAAATGTGCAAAAAACGTAAAGCGAAATGCTTATCTGTTTGTAGCACCATACCATCTGCACTGAGAAGGAAGCTCCGCAGAGAAGGCGTGTCCGATTTCTCCGGCGTCATTCGATAATACCAACATAATAATGGAGCGTCCAGCGAGAGTATGAAGATAACAATTCAACTCTGAGGGTGAGTGAAACTTCTCGTTATTGAATACATTGATCAGTTCCTAGCATTATCGCCGGTGAGGACCTCGAAGGACTTAGTGGAGCTGCGCTTTCTGCGTAATACCGTGCGATCTATCGTACCACCAAATACTGACGCAGTGGGTCTGACAGCGACAACAATTAATAACAGTACTTCCGTGAATAAAACATGCATTTAAAGCAACACCCTAGGTCGGTATGCTTTGTTTCAGCCACGATAGTACGGCCGGCTATGAAGATGGGAGATGGACGACAGCGTGGCACTGCTGCAAAACGAGTAGCTTCTGCAACTCTAGAACCAAGGCAGCCAGGAGTAGGGAACGACTAAATGTTGCACTTAAAATGTCCTATTATCACCAGGTATAATTTTTTTTCTGCTGATCAAGAGTCATGACTGGTTCCATCAACTCAAGGCAGTCCAGAAAGCCCACGATCCGGCGGTGAGACTTGTCCTTCCCGTCCTGACGTGGGAGCGGCCCGCGGTCCTCCCTCCGTGAAAACGGGGTGGGGGGTGGCTACTTCAGGACCTCAATAAAGTATACTACCTACCTACCTACCTACTAGATTTACTGTCACTTAACTTCATCTCACTCATTCCGTCATGTTAATCAGGATTGAAAAAATGTGTTTAGTAGGGGACCCTTTAGTAAGGGATCCAGCCTACTTCTTACGTGCTGTACTACTTTCATTTGCAAATAGTTAAAGAACTAACATACTGTCTTTCCTAGTACGCCACTTTGCTAACAAGGGTTCTGCCAAGACGACCAAATTGTTGTATTTTGCCAGTTTCGTGATGAATTATTTCATTTTTCATGACTAAACTTGGAGGGTGGTGGACATAGCATGTATCTTCTATATTTTTGTCAAGCACAGCATATGCTTCTCGAAGCTAAGTCTGTATGTAAGTTTTAAAAAAGAATGGCGTAAACGATGAATGCATGGCATTCCATGTACAATACGTCATAGCATCGAAAGAAAATTAAAGCAGGTACATTTCTAGTACGATGCGCCTAAGTGTATGCTATAGGCGTGTGCTTGTTCTCGAAGCACACAGGATTGTTTTTTTAACCTGTATATCGACAAAATATTCTTTGGTGGCTACAAACCATTCAGAGGCGCTCGCAGGGAAAAATTATCTTAAAGAATACATCGGTATTGCTATTATTCCTTTGGTTTCTTCCTTGCTGGCGACAATGATCATGATGGTCGTACCTTAGCAGTCAATAAAATAGTGAGCAGTGTTACAGTAAATTTGGATAAATAAAAAACATACAAATGTATTAAGATTATTTACAAAGAGAGATAACGTACGCAGAGTTTTATTACAACTTGGAAAATAGGCGGGGGGAAACAGAACAGAACAAAAATTATCCATTTTCCTGTCGATCGAGATGAGTTATGCAATGAATGTAGGGCAACTCAAAATGGGGAACGATACGTAGAACCGATCTCTTGAACGTTCAGAAATTTCCATTGACAAAGTCACCAAGCAGCTCATACAACAGAATTGCAATGCAAGAACTGAGTATCACTGAAGTTGATGTCGCGAGTCTGTTCAACGTTTTAACTACCACTGAACCAAATGCTGAAAGCATCAGTCTTAAATGCCTGCATTCATCGTAAAATATCAGGTCTAGATCGATGTCAATATTATGTTTCCATCGCACGTGCTTCTGAAAGCAACATGAAAGGCCTCCCCGTTACTTGAAGTCGTGCTAAACTCTTGAATAGTAAAAACATGTGCCCGGAAAGACTACCTTATATACTCGTTTAATGGCCGCAGTTTTTTTTTTCTTTTTTTTTTCATGATTGGGGCGTAAAATCTGCGGTGCGGCCGTTACGCGGAGAAAAAGACAAACTTTTCAGTTGCGCTTACTTTTACCTTGTACCAGCTCTGGTTATTCTGGGCTATTTCCGGCTGGAATAAGTGGTGATGCTCCACAGACCGGCATGGACAGCTTCTTTGAGGCAGTCGCTAGGTCTCGGAGGCTGCGCTTTTGCTACCTTGAGAGGACACAAACTCATCACGGCTACCTTGTTTTGCCACCGAAAAAAAAAAACTTCGGAATTCTCGCACCACGCAACAGATAACACTGACAAACTTCGCGAAAATAATGGGGCGGCTTATACACGGGTAGTTTTTAATATATTTCTGGGGCGACTTTTTAGAAAGTTCTGGGCACGGCTTTTAGACGGGTGCAGTCATTACACGAGTATATACGGTATTTCCCACAAAAAGTCTCATTTTGCTACGTGAAGGCTATGCGCGCTTTCATAAAATTTCGGTTGGCTGTCCGCTGCAGGCCTTTCTGATTTAGGAAGCTACAAAATATAGCATATACATTTGGTGACCTGCAACAGATTTTGCTCCCATGAAGGCCCAGCGTACTTTATAAAGGACGCCATCGGTAGTGTTTCAAATAATAAAGCACAAGTCATGAAACATTGACAATGACGTTGCAGTGTAAAAAATTGATGTGGCGTTGAAAATATACAAAATTTAACGCGTAGAATTTTGTTGGGCGCCAAGGATTAGTTTAAAAAAGTAAAGCGCAACTCATGAACTTTGACAATGCAGTTATCTGATACCAAACATTATCTGATACCAAAAATGTACAAAATAAAACTCACAGAATTTTCTTGGGTCTGAAGTGGTTAACGGAGAACAAAGAGCAGTGACGGTTCTCGAAGCATAACCACTGCTTCGATGAAGCGATATGACAGACATAGAAAAGGAGATATATACTACCTTGCGGATATTGTAACGTTTTCCAAAAAAGATCCCGTTACATTGCAGCACCATAAAAGTAGAGATAATCAGAACTGCAGAAAACAGCTTTCTTCTTTCCATGCCTTTGCTGCCAAGGTACCTCGTGAAGATACGAATTAAAACTCCAAAAGCGACCGCAAGACACCTTTATAAGTACAGACAATGGGGCCAACAACAATGTGCTATATATATTTTTTTCTTGCTCCGGGTTGAACAATTCCATTGTTAAGAATTTGGACAATGCTATGCTCCGAAGTGTCGAAAAAAAAAACTGTCAGCCCTTCCACTTGGGTGGAGATGGAAGACCAGCAAAGCTCTACTATGGTGAGAAATATGTATTTTCAATTATGACTATTAAGATGTGATGGTGTAATTAGTTATTTGAACTAATAAAGAATGAGAAATATATATGATGTGCTGGTTTTCATTTATTTAGTGACCACAGGGACCATGGCTTTATGGTCGCTAACGGTACACCGCCATAGGATGTAAGGCAAAGGTTGGCACGTTCTTCATAATCGCGTCACCAACGCCGCACGCGTTCAGTGCGAACGCGGGCAAAGCGCCGCCGCCGTCGAGAACAGTTCTGCGCGTTGTTTGTGTGACCGCACGTGGCCGTCGCCGAGACTGTTTGGGGAGAGGGGAGCAAGAGCCCAGAGAGAGTCGGCGGCAGAGGCCGGCAGGACTGCGCGCATGGGCCGCAGTTGGAGAGCGGGCACGCACACGCACCATAGAGAAAGAAATTCAACAAGAGGGGACACTCGCCAAAAACTAACATCCGGAAACACGTCACCATACGTCACGCTATAGTATTTATGCCGAGCGTTAGCTGCCGCGCGCATCGAAAAAAAAAAGTGAAATTATGTTAACATACATGGATTTCTTTTAGACTCTTTGCCGCGAAAACTAAAATGTTTTGCGTATAAATGAACTTAAACTTTGCGAATCATTTTTCTTGCCTTACCTAGCGACAGGACAATGACGCGCCAGATGCATGCGTCATCCGCCAGACACTCCCCCGAAGCCAGCGAGGACGGCTGCGCGTGCGTTTGAGCGCTCGCGCGCGGCGACCCGTCTGTCTCCTTTTTTTAAAATGCGAAGCATTTCTTGCCGGCGGCTCTGTCCATCCCTCCATCCGCCGTGCGGTGTCCACACCCGCACTGCGCATGCGCATCTTCCTCCTCCTTCTCTCTTTGTAGGTATATGTATAGTATATGTACGCCAAGCTCCGGCTTCCGGAAGCCGGCTTCCGCTTCCGCTTCCGGTTCCACCTCCGGTTCCGGTTCCACTTCCGGTTCCGGAGAACGCTTCCGGCGTTTTGCCGGAATGATCCCCCGGTGCTTCGCCCACTCATCATCATTCACTTCGTCCTCTCATTCTCCTCCCGCAACGCCGCGATGTGTGCCACGGACAGCGCCAGCGTCAACGCCAGTGTCAGCACCGTGGACAGCGCCACGGAGAAGAGGGCTCGAGCCACTGCCACGAAACGGCAGTGGCGACAGGCCGATATGAAAACTAATGGGAACTTGAGTCGACCCCATGGCTGCTTCGCATACAGGGTTCCCCTACGGGAAGATGGTGTAATTGTTTTAGTGTAACCTGGTTTATTGGGTTCTCGGCGTATTCTTGCATTCCTTCTGCACTGGGACAAGACACCACTGCACTATTGGACTACGGCAAGGTGAGAAATCTTGTTCCACAGTCTACGACGCACTTAGGCTTACGGCATGGGACCGAGACTTAAGACGCAGTTAGCGAAAAACAGCTCGGCCATCATGGCGAGCTGAGTAATTTGAGTTATTGAATCGTGCTGAGACATGTTTCCGACGCTTCCTAGGGGATTATTGTAACATATTTCGGGTTTGAGGCACACTGGCCGCACAGGGCGCCATGTCACAGTTAGCGAGAACTAACTCGGCCGTGGAGCGTATAGTCTAGTGCATCTTCCTAGGAGAAGTCTGTGCCGCTTTCTCTGACGCCAGACATTACTGAAAAATAATTTCGTTACTTTCTGGGGTAGTTTTGAGGCACGCTGGCCGCACAGCGCGCTGTTTCACAGTTAGCGATAAGCAGCTCCAACGTGGTGATAAAGTTAGTTTGGCGTGTAATGAATCTTATGGCATCTTCGGCTGGCCGCTTCGGAGCGCTCTAGACCGTTCTCGCGAGCGGCGTTGTCTTCGGCTGGTTGAAAGAGGGTGCGCGCCTTGCGTTCGGCTGGTTTTTTTTCGGTCCGTCTCCTCCATCTTCGAGCGCTCTGAGGCGCTCCACACCCTGTCGTCGGAGCAGTCGTCGAGATTAGAGCGTTTCTAGCAACGTCATCACAGCCCAGCGTCGCCACTCTTCGCGACGGTACACCGTAGCCAAGGCAACCTAGGCCACTGCATGCTGGCATCTCAATGAACGGTCGTCCCACCGGCGCGCCCGCCGGTTTAGCTTTGGATAGGCAAAACATCTGACGTTAGCAGTAGTCACGTGTTTTCGCATCTGCCATTTCCTCCTCCGAGAGCGAGTCACACGTTCGGCTTGCGCGCTTGTCCTCTACCTCCGAGTTCGGGGAACGCCGGATCTGCACGACTCTGCTTAGGGGGATGGATGCGACCACTCGAATATACCATTAGAGGGACAAGTTTGTGACGTTTTTTGTGGCCCCGCAACAACGTATACCTTCTTTCGGTACTCACGCCTGTTGCAAACGCGATGGGCGATTGCCAAGAGTGATAACATATGGGAGTGTGGTGCTGGCGCCGGATGAACGCGCAAAAAATAACGCCGAGGAACATATCAGAAACTTGTCATTCGAAAATTCCGTCTTCTAATGGACTGAAAACAGGCTTTGTACCCACGCAATTGTCTTGTGCGAATAGAAGATATTCTGCGAACGTCTAGCATGGTCCGGCTGGGAGCCTGTGTTCCGTCCGTCTCCGTGTATGTCGCGTACCATCGCGTCGCCCGTGGCCAAGTTTTGGAAACGCGAAGTCGCCAGTGTATTTGTGCTGCCAAAGTGCAGGCAATAATGCCCATAAATGGGGGAACGCTTCGAAATCAGATGTTTTCATATTTTATGGCATTGTTTGGGATAAGTGGGGTATTTTCTATGCCATGTATGTAAAAGCGAATTGCTTTTGTTTGTAATGCCGCCCATTGACCACTTTCGCACGTTTCGCCTCTACACGCAGTATTCCTATGTCTAAATACCAAAATGACACATGCTTGTAACATGCTGTTACGTGCTTGTAAATGTAACATGCTTCTAATTTACTTTTTTTCATCTGGTGCCATCCGGTAGAGTTTCATACGGGAACTACAGCTTACCTGGGGTCACAACTTTGGATGAACGCACAAAGCGCGGAACGAGCTTTTATACAGAGCAAAATAAATATTTCCACATTTCACAAAAAGTCTTGCGTCTACTTTGTGAAATTGCACGTGGCACAGATTCGATGGGACTTGACGAGATTGTTCGCAATCATTTTTACCAAATAATAAACCGATTCCGCACGAAGAGCAAAAAAAAAAGGGGGGGGGGCGCAGCTGGCGTGCTAGCTTGCGTTCAAAATGCGCGCCCAAAACCGAAACCGGAAGAGATTCATGCCGAACGCTTGGCGCGCTGCAGTCAATTCGGCCACTGGGCTCTATGGGAGTGTCCGCTCTTGTTGAATTCCTTTCTCTATGCACGCACAGTCTAGTGTGCCTCGATGCCTTCCTCGCCCACCACTCACTCCACTTCCACTGCGAAGTCGCGTTTGCTCTCCGCCGTGTGTTAGCTCCCCGTGAAAGCGCACGTCCTCGCCCTCGCGCGCTTTCACTCGCACATAAGTGGCGTTTGCTCTCCGCCGTGCGTTCGCACCCCGTGAAAGCGAGCGTCCCTCGCCCTCACGTGTTTTCCCTGGCACATACAGCACACGGCAAATGAGTTTTTTTTCTATTAGCGGGACGCGACGATCGAAATGTGAGTCCTTAACAACTAAGCTGTAAAATTCTTGTGCAAAACTCAAGTATCGTCGTTTGTGTCCGTAAAAAAGTCACAGTTTCGCCCTAAGGGCGAAGCAATGAATGCGATAGCAACACAGCAATGTCATACGAAGTAAGGTGAGCGGCTTTGGTAGCAACAACACGCAGAACTGTTGTCGACGCCATCGGCGTTTTGCCCGCGTTAGCTCAAAATGCGTGCGGCGTTGGTGACTGTTGCTGGAGCCTCTGATATAAATAGGCACTTGGTGCCGCAGCTAAACGTCGCCTCCCTTCCCTCCCCCTCCCCCACGGCCTCTCGCGCGTCTGAAGAAGGCGCGTTTGCTCTACATATATGGTGATTGTAAAGGAGAAAAGAGACGCCTACTTCTGCAGCCCTTAAGCGAGCACGGCGCAGAACGCGCGTTTGTTCTCCGCCGTGCGTTCACTCCCCGTGAAAGACGCGCCCCTCGCGCCCTTTCACTCGCACATACAGCGTTCGGCGCGCGGCGACGATTTCATCTCCAAATGACGTCATACGGAACCTCACGGCGACGGCGACGCCGACGGCAGAAATCTGCTTTTGAGTGTCCATATAATTGCTATCGCAATAAAACTAAGGTTGGAATGTTTCATAAAGATGTCCCTCGCATTTTGTCCTCTCACTATGTCGTGGCAGAATCTTGAACCATTGTATTACTTGCTTGGAGCTTAATTACCAGCATAACCAATATACGGATGCCTCGTACTTCCTTTTATTGGAATAAAAACGTGCACGTCATAGCTTGCCGCTTCGTGTCCGGAAACAATGCCACGATCGAGCTCTCAGGACTAGAGTGTATTAGAATACGGCTGAGTGTGACGAGCGGCTGGGGCGCCCATGCTTAGCAGTGAGGAGCCCGACGTGGAAAAATACTGTGGCGACGCTGCGATCGAAGTGGATTGGGCCCCATCGAGTTCGCGCCGTTGGAAACTGCTGGCGATACTGCTCGGTCGGGTCATTCGTACTACTTCGCGCCCTGGTATTTGCGTTCAGACTGCTCATATGGTGTTCATATTTGCATATGAGATGTATTTATGCTTTAACAATAAATTGCTTTCTTTTCTGTTTTTATTTTATTTTCTAATGCCGCTCGGCGATTGCGCGTGCATTGCGGCGGCAGTGTCGGCTTTCATTCTGTATATTATTGTACGGTTCTCTTTGGAGAACAAATATTTTTCTCGTTCTTGAACCAGCATGTATGCCTCGTGTGTATTGTTGCGCTTATAGTTTTCCATCAGTAGGTCTTGCGAAACGCAGACATATGCTTGCCGCTTCAAACAAGTAAAGCATATCTGCCCCATCCGGCGCCTTGTACACAGATTTACGGGCTGCATTGTTATAGATAAAAAAAGAGTAAACTGCAGCACAACATTCCATTCAAGTTTCCGCCTTCCTCGCGTAACAGAATGCGGAGTAATTGGTACGGGGTCATTTATTGCGGTAGGATCTCGAGCGCCGAAAACCGTTTTAGTTAGTCATTCTATATGCTAATAATTGGCCGTTAGCCGTACGTGCAAATTTTTTCCAGTCGATAAGAAAGAAAGCCTGCGCGTTATCGTAATTAGTGGCTATATAGTGGACACGGCGTTGCACAGCTAAACTGGAGCTCGCGGGTTTAATTCAGGTCGCGGAATTCAATGGGAACGAAATGGGAAAAGACTCGTGTACTTCTATTTAGGTGCATGTTAAATAACCCCAGGTGGTGGAAACTAAACCGGGTGTCTCCTAATCATATCGTGGTTTTGCCAAGTAAAACCGAAGAATTTGTTTAAAAAAAAGAAAAAAAGAAGAAAGCACGTGGCTGTGTTTTTCGGCTTTTTTATAGGGGTGTAAACAAAATAAGTTATTCTCGAGTCTGATTTCCGAGAAAAACATGTTACGCTTATCCTATAGTTCATATATAAATGTAATGCCGTTCCCAAATGTATGACCACTCAACTCAGCAGCTTGTATATTATAAACGGCTGCTTTCAGTTATACGATGCACTAATATATAATAACGACCATAATGAAACAATTAAAAGAACGACATCTCTCACATACACGTACAGATATGTGCAGATCTATTGTGTTCGTTGAAGAAGATAAGGGTGGTACCACATGGGTTTTAATGGATCGCAAACATGGTGAGACTGTCAAAAAAGTATTCCTTGTCTGAATCATGTTAGCAGATTCACAGGCTGCCCCAAAACAGGGCGTTTATATTGAATCACAGCTATGAACCTGCTAACACCCGTGCGTTAATTCTCTCAGGAACTGCGCCTCTGCGCAACAGCCACGACTCTCCGGCAGCACAATCATTCGGAATAACAGTCCTCACTTGCATCGGTCACTCACCCTTGAGACTTCAATAGAGCTGTAATGCGTTACATTCAAACGAAAACGACTATGCGGCGTCGTGCAGTACATCTTACCATCTTATATATATAAGATGGTTTTGCCTATGAATATTCTTTCTGCGAATGAGAATTTGCTGTGCAGTATTCACTAATAAGTGTGTTTGATACTGCAAACACGTGCGCTTATTCCGGTCGGGACAGACAGACAAAGAACTTTATTAAGGTCCTGAGGAGCCAGCCATTGGAGCCCCTGAGAAGCTCCTAGCTAGCTGTTAGCTGATCCCATGTTGGAGCCGGGAGGCCATGCCTCTCTGCTCTCTCACGGGCACCCTAGACAGCCTTGTACTGGTCTTCCTGTTTAGTGCTCGTGATGGCCTTCTCCCAGTCCTCGCTGTTGTTGAAGTCGTGTAACACAGGGCACTGGCAGAGCATGTGGGCTAAAGTACAGAATTCTTCCCCGCAATCCGGACAATGAGGATCTATATCTGTGTGCAGTCTACTCAGGAAGCCTCTTGATGGGTACGAACCCGTCTGGTCGGGGTCGTACCCGGTCGGGAGTTCTCACTTTTTCAATTTGCGCGTTTAGAATATTTATTTTTTACCTCACATATATATCGAGAATATATATTGTTACGGGTATGTGTACCCTTTGATTTATTTACCTAGCAATACATTGGTCATTACTCGCGCCACGCATTCAATAAACCTGGTTTATTTCACTCTAATATTGTTTTCTTCGATCATTGTCCCTGATCAATATCCAACAAGAAGCGCGCGTAAAATGATACGATATTAATACAGTCAGATAGACAAAGAACTTTAATGAAGGTCCTGAGAAGCTCCGTCGCCCCCCCCCCCCTCAGGGAGGCGGCGAAGCCGCGGGCCGCACCCACGTCGGGACTGGGAGACCGAGATCCAGCGCCGCATCGTGGGCTCTCTGGACAGCCCGAAATTGCCGTGACTGGACGGAGCTCCACTACTCTGCAGTGCATCGATGCGGGCCCCTCTGTAACGAGGGGCATCCCCAGAGCATGTGGTCTAATGTACTACGTTGTCCGCAGCTAGGGCAGTCTGGACTAAAGCAGTCTGGATTGATGTAGTGAAATAAATTCAGGTTGGGATATGATCCCGTCTGAAGCATGCGTAGTGTGACAGCTTGAGGTTTGGTTAGCGTGCCGCAGTGGCGTAGCCAGGGGGCGGGGGGCTGATGGGGCTTCAGCCCCCCCCCCCCCCCCCCCCCGAAAATATTTCGTGCCGGCATGCACCGCCGACCAAAACTACCACCGACGCCGGGAATCATTCTGGATTCTGTCTACAATGTCTTTTTCACGCTCGAAAAGACATTTCCGCACGAACATTGCGAACTACGGCTGGATTTCGTGGCAACGCCCTTGCACCTGGAGTCACGTAACGCAAGAAGCCCCATCTGAGCATAATTTTTCAAGGGCTTTTCGATAGCGAGCGGGCGCGTTGCGGCATCTCGCAGCGGCCGCGGAATCTACGGTGCGCATGGATTTCAATTACGAAACTTTATAGGTATAAAGTTCTTATAAACTTTTGACGCGAAAGGTGCACTGACATTTCCAAAGGCGTGCTTTAAAAGATTTTCAATTCTGGGACTTTATGGGGCTAATGATCTTATAAACTTGGGCCAACATGCGTGCACTAGAGCCCTCGTGTCCTAGCCGTTCCAGAAATGAAAGCACGCGCTAGCAATCTTCCCCACACACGAAAATACTAAATATCACAGTGACTGTGAGCTGGCAGCTGATATTTTTCTCCAAACATTTTCAGGAAGCGGGCTCAATGTGATCGATCAGCTGGACCAGGCCAGGCAAAGTAAAATATGAGAAAACAGAAGAAAGTAAATAGCCTATGCTTGAGGAAATTCTTTTTGCGGGCGACAATGTCTGCCTCTCCGTGGCCACAGGGACAGTAGCCCTATGGATTTAAGCATAGCCCCCGCTGAAAATACAGGTATTTTCAGAGCGCTTCTTCGCATGCGAGCTGATTCTGGAGATACATATCTGAGGAACCATTAGGAAAGTTGCCCCAGTAATGCCTCGTATTTAAGCTCAGATGCAGAAAACCAAATTATAGAAATTTGTGCTGAAATTAACAAAGGAAGCCTAGTTGCAAAAGCAGGCTGCTTCTCCATACTTCCTGACAAAACGACGGACATCGCTGGAATCGAATAGCCTACTGTTTGTGCAAGGTACCTAAACAAGGATGCCAACGACATCGAGGGAGTGTTTTAGGTTTTAGCACCGGAATAGATGCCCTCTCTCATTGCGACTGCAGGTTCTATGCAAATGTGTACAAACTGCTGCAGATTCTAGTCACCCTTCCAGTGACCACTGCCAGCGCAGAGAGAATACTTTTTAACAAGAGTTTACTAAAAAACTACTTGCGCTCTACAATGTCTATGGAACGCATGGTTAGGCTAGTGCTTCTATACACCCACAGAGACGTCGGCATCAACGTGTCCGAAGTCATTGACTGCTTCGCTCAACTTCCCCGCCGAGAGAAGTTTGTCCTGTAGATAGCGAAGCAGCAAAAAATCAATGCAACTAAAAAGCTCTGTTCCTTCAGGTCCATAAGCTCGTAATTGTGAAAACGTATGACTATTCGTTAGCTTTTAAAACCGCCGAAATTTTAGCCCTTTATTCTAGAAGTTAGCATCGTGATCAAAATTATCATGCAAATACGAGAAGTACGAGGACATCAATAACCAATTTTGACCGACCTCGCTGATTGAAAGCCCGGCCCACGCGGCGTTTGCCAAAAAGTTGCAGTGGCTTAGCTCGGCTATGCCCGGATATACGTAGAGTTAGCAAAGGATCAGCTGATTATTCTTAGCTTTCCTGGTTGTCTAGATTGTCAAGGATTAGCTTGATTGTCATGCTTACTGCTGCTCCAATGACACACACGCGGTATACGTATTATGTGGCACATGTATATAGCCTTCTTCTGTTCATTCCTCCTACGCTCAACCGCTAATTGCCAGGCAACTATTTCGGGATCCGATGAGTCAAGCTTCTCCGTTCTTCTGCGCTGTTGAGCAGCATTTGCGCTCTCCATCTCCATGGCTATACCACACTGGCAAACGCCAGTCAGAAGCGCAGCGGCTCCAGCGCAGTGTCGGACGACGACTGCACAGCGAGCGAGCGCCGGCGCCAGTGCGTCTACCACGGCTACGACGTCACTCCTCTGGAATGCGCAGACCGGCGGCGGTGAGTCGCGCGCGGCGGCGGCGGAGTGCGCGAGAGGTGCCGGCTCCGGTGGCTCCGGTGCGCAAGCCGTGTGACATCACTGATCCTTGCGCATGCGCTGCACGGCTCTTGATGTGCCGCGCGAAACGGGCTTGGCTAGGCCAGTGTAGCTAACGCTACAAAACACACTCGGATATTGGGTAGTTCAACTTGCCGCATCATCTGTGGCTTTCGTTTGTCCCTTTCTTTCGTTTTTAGCTACCTGCTGCTATTTCTTTTTTGAAACGAAGCAATACCTTCCTTTAATTTTGGGTGCAGAAGAATTGTTGCCGCTGTGCAGGCAGTTAAATTACACATTTTCGTACTGATTTCTGCATTAGTCCCCTTTTATTCTAGCCATATGATGCTGTCGCGACCACCGCATGGCCCGAGTACATATCACGATTTCTGCGATCATAGTTTTGTTCCTGCCTAGATCATCGGTCTTTCCGTGCGCAAAGTTTACTATTTGTGACTGTGCAAAATGTTTATTTTTCTTGTTTGACGCATTATATACAGTGACGTTTACGTGGTTTTATTGGAGACTTAGACGTATATTTAATTATCTTGTTGCGAGGTTTTGTGTATACGAGCAGTGAACTTTGTTTCCAGCGGCTCATTTTTGCCCTTTAACGAGTTGTATTTTCGCATTTGTATATTCTATTCAATCTTCGCATTTCTAATGTATATTTTGCAGAACTCCTACTTTTTATTTGTACTCACTGTTGCGAGTATAATCTCGGTGTAATTACAATACATGACCGGTAACAGCTGCTCCTGCGCAATTTATTGGAACGAGGGGCAGCGTCATTGAGGTTTTTTCCTGGCCGTTGCATATGTGCAAAAATGTAAACAAGGTTCTTGAATGACAAAGATTCATCAAAATATTTGTCCTCAATTTATTCATTTCATGGCCTTTACATTTTTCATATCAGCTGCATGCACTGCTTTGCTGGCTTCGAACTGATACAGTTCTAAAGTTCGTGTGATATTTTCTTTACTTATTAAATAGACAAAAAAAACGCAGCAGCATATATCAGTTATTTCTGCCACAATGTTTGGGACATACGAATATATTCTTTTATGAAAAAATACATATTTTACTTGACAGTGCGTATAGCGTTCAATAATTCGTTTGCAGCATCTAATATACAACGGCATTGGCAAGGCAGTTGTTATTCATGTATTTGAACCTCGACAAATACTATAAGGAGGCCGCGCTGCAACCTCAGCACCCCCCCCCCCCCCCCCCCCATTCCCGAACAAAATTTCTGGCTACGCCACTGGTGTGCCGTGTAGGGGAGGGTATAGTCTCCTACCATAGTAGTAGTGTTTGGTAACCTCGTTGAAGGTGGAGAACTGGTGTGCCGTGTAGGGGAGGGTATAGTCTCCTACCATAGTAGTAGTGTTTGGTAACCTCGTTGAAGGTGGAGAGAGTGTCACGGCACTCGACGAGCCTAGAATCGACGGCGCCTCGACTTGCAGTGGCGTCAGCGCGGAGGGTCAGTTCGCGAGCTTGGGCGTGTGCGATGTCATTGAGGTAAGGGAGGGAGTCGAGTTGGGGTTCGAGATGTGCCGGGAACAACGCGATTGTATGTGGCTGGATGACTTTGCCTTGGAGAATTCGA
This sequence comes from Dermacentor silvarum, assembly GCF_013339745.2. Taxonomy (NCBI): domain Eukaryota; kingdom Metazoa; phylum Arthropoda; class Arachnida; order Ixodida; family Ixodidae; genus Dermacentor; species Dermacentor silvarum. The sequence goes on from NC_051160.1 coordinate 96,459,628, forward strand.
TGAGCTTCCTCGGCGATCGTACCAGAGGCAAATGCCCGAACCGCCGCCCTCGAGTCAGTAAATATTTCAGCTCTCTCATCGTCTGGAAGTGCCAGAGTGATCGCAGCCTGCTCTGCCCTAGCCGGGGTGGGGGTGTCTCTGATGGAGGCCGAACAAGAAGTGACTTGTCCGTCGTGATTAACTACCGCTGCGACGAAGTCCGATGTGTGCCCATACTGGGCCGCGTCAACGAAAGTGACCGTGTGAGGCGACGCTTTTATCCTCCGGAGCAATGCCACAGCCCTAGCTTTGCGGCTGCTCGCATTGTGTTGCGGATGCACGTTTTTGGGAAAAGGAGCAACCATAATGTTGTCCCGTAGGTAATCTGACATTTCGCATGTACGTTTCATCGCTACAGTGGAGCCGATTCCTAAGACCGCGAGAATCTCCCTCTCCGCAGGCGTGCTAGAGCACGATATCAATAATAAATGTTTCTTAAGTAGCTTCATGTTGCAGAGATACCAGTTACTTTTAGAAGACAGTGGTCAGAACAGCAGTTCACCAGGTAAAACTACATTTGGTACTGGCTATCAAGAGTCACGGGCGCACCAAAGCAACTACAACATAAAATAATTTACTGCACAGACGTTCTGCGAGAAAAATCGGGCGTCCGCCAGCGTCCGCGTAGCGAACGCGCGCTCGCTAGCAGACGACGCGCTTGACAACGATAGCAAAATTGAAGACGTCGCGTTGCATAATCCATGCCTCAAATATACAGGGTGTCCCAGTTATCTCGCAGCACGATTTAAAAAAAGAGGAACGGCGTTACGCGAAGCAAACCTAGTGCGTATTGTTTCCAGTACAGTGGAGTTAGTAATTTTTTCGTTACTGAGGTTTATTTGGTAAATGTAATTAATTATCTAACTCGCGAAGTACTGTCCTAATTATCAAAGTGAAATGAGAAAGTTGCAGAGCAACATGAAAAACTACCGATACGCTTTCTGTTGCTTATACATGCTACATAAAAGTGTTTTTCCGAGCGTGAAAGATGCGCGCAAATGCACGCAAAGTGCCTCGAGCGGCCAGTCGCGCGGCAATTCTGCGTGTATTCCCAGGCTCCTTTCACACTCAAAAAAGCATTTATGTAGCACGTATTGAGCAACAGAGCTGTATCGGGAGGTTTTTCATGGTGCTCTACAACTTTCTCTTGACACTTTGATAATTAGGACAGTACTTCTCGAGTTAGATAATTAATTACAATCACCTAATTAAATCTCAGTAACGAAAAAATTACTGGCGGCTACTCCACTGTACTGGAAACAATACGCACTAGGTTTGCTTCGCGTGACGCCGTTCCTCTTTTTTTCAATCGTGCTGCATGATAACTGGGACACCCTGTATATGTTTGGCAAAATGGTGTAAACATAAATTTGCAGGTGAAATAAAGCGCTATTTTAAGAGCGTACTATGCGCCATCGGCCTCGGCGCCCGCAGCGACAGTACGTGGAATATGCCGCGGAGCGCGTCTCCGCCCCAATCCAGTTCGCTCGCAGCGCACTCGCGCAATTTTTGCGCACGTGGCGCGGCATCGGGAGAGCGCCGTTCGGCCTGCTCGACCATTGTCTAGTGCACTCTGCTGAGGACAAAGTCGAAGCAGCTGCATTGCAACACTATTGAACAAAATCCGTGTTGTTCAGAAGTGGTTAAAGTTAGCTTAGCACATGTGCAATAACTTGAACAACCCTCAATTACTTCTCTTGAAAACAATGATGCTTGTTATTCGCTTCAAGTATCCGCATTAGACAAATTTTATTTCTTCGTGGCACAGGTATATTGAAAGCCACATGAGTTTTCTATAAATTTCCTGATGTAGTTGTGATGCCCTACTTGGTGTGCTTATATTCTTAAAGAATGACAGTAACTTCGTTCGTTATTTTCCTATTTTGCTCTGTTTTCACGCTTTAACAGAAAGCGTAAAAGTCGAGAACTATCCCTTGATGTAGTATGCCCTCCGTTACTTAAAAATAGGCCCTTACACGCATATGCACAAAATATATACAATGGGAACTCTTTGAGGTAAGTCGCTGTACGATGCGAACAGCAGCAGCTTATTTCTTTTTTAAATACAATGCAGTATCAATGCCCATGGTAACTGGTGGCCCTTAAATAATAAAAATGTCTAAGTGCTACAGAAACACAAGTTAGGGTTCTACACACTAATACAAGCAGGGAAATAAAGCATATACAGAACGCCAAAATGCTCAAGCACTTTCGCACATGAATGGCAATGCACTCCAAGGGTCTATTACTGCTTCATGCGCAGCGTTGATTCTATAGACATGTCGCTGGCCGTCGCCGACGTATCGAAAAGGGGACTTGCTTTCTTGCGGCTGCAGCTGCATAGGACAATCTTCGCATATGTGTATCTCAGCTGTTTCTTGTAAGCTTGTCAAAAAAAATATTACACAATGACTTCTGCACTATTTTTTTTAACAAGCCCACTAAAAGCTGCTGTGACGTTTCACTCCGCGCACGCGGATCGCGCGCAAGCGTATGGACGCCAAACGGAAAGGGCGCTCACGTGGTCACTACATTGATCTCGATTGTTGAATGCCTAGCACGCCACAGGGATAGCTCATACTGCCACGCATACAAAAAGATAGACGCCGCGAAACATGCACAGCGTGCACGGCGACGCCGAAGCACAAACGGTATCGACGCGAACGCGGAGATTCTCTTTTCCACCTCCGGATTCCTTCTCCGGCGCTCGCTTCCATCGCGGCGACAAAAATCGTTTCGCCGATTTCACAGAAGGGGCGTATAGGCTTGCGCGGAAAAACAGAATAAACGTTCCTGGTGTCTCAGTCAAAAAAATATCGCGAGAAATTCAGGTCTACAAAACATTCCACTTTTCTAAGCATTTTTTTATTTCTCAAAGAAGGTGAATGGGTTAAAGCAGGAAACATGTTGTGAGTGAAGAATACTAAATTTTGAATCTTCTTGGGCTATATATAGGCTTTGTAGAGAGTTACTTACTATAGTGTTCCAGAATATTGCCGCGTCCTATATCGTCGCCGCGGGTATGTGCCTGGCCGTGAAGACGACGTGGAAGTAGCGCGCGGGTGGAAAATTGAGACGACAACGACGTCGCGTTGAATGCTCAGATAATTATTACTTTGTGTTAAATGTTTCCCTTTCTCCCATTTTGTGTTTTGTTAGACGCACATTTCAAACAATCTAATGTGGCCAATTCCCCCTGTGGGTACGAGCCATGTTTTGAGGCAACAACAACAACAACTACTGCTATCCGCGCTGTACACGGGGTTTCTCGTCTCCTACTAGGCTATACTAGGACACGACACTGGTGGGGGTGCGGGGTACGACTACCTCATGCTTGGCACCCCTTCGTGGAGCCATAGTTTAACGGGAATCACCTTCGTTCGTCGAAACCCCTGTTCACCGACACAGCCTTCGCCTGCTAGGCATGACGCCCGAGTTCAACTCCCAGGAAGGCCCCGCAGGACCGCGTCTACCTACTTCTTCCATGGCCACTGCAACTCCATCGCAGGTGAACCTGCAGAATCCTATGATTCCAGAACGTTTTCATGGTGACGCCATTCAAGATGTCCAAGATTGGCTGGACCATTTTGAGCGTGTCGCCAGTTATAATGATGGGGTTCCCAGCAAAATCTCGCTAATGCCTTTTTCGCCCTCCAAGATAGTGCGCGGACGCGGTTTGTGAAACGGGAGAGGAGTTTGACGACATGGGATGCCTTCCGTACCCATCTGCTAGACGCATTCAATAGTAGCGTCAGAAGAGACAATGCGCCGCGCCTTCTCGAATCTCGTATTCAAAAACCAGATGAGAGCGTAGCCATGTTTGTTGAAGATATGGCCCGCTTTTTCCACAGAGCAGACCCAGAGATGGCAGAAAAAAAGAAGTTGCGCTATCTTTTGCCAGGAGTGAAGGAGCAACTGTTTGCCGGACTCGTGAGGAATCTGCCAACGACAGTGGCTGAGTTCACCAAGGAGGCTACCGCCATAGAACGGGCGCTACAACAGCGCTACGGCCAATACGACCACACGAACTCGCTGATGAATGCTTCTATTCTCCCTGTGAATTACGGCACATCACTGCGTTAAGTTATCCGAGAGATTTTGCGAGAGGAGATCCGGCAGCTAGGCATGGCTCCCGTGGCACCAGCGGTGGCTTCTGTCGCTGATGTCGTCCGGGAGGAAGTTCGACAGGCCTTTTCTTTGCCCGAATGGCAGGAGGCGCCCCCGACGATTCACTTACGCGGAAGCTGTTCGTAGGCCACCTCCCGTCACTTCGATGATGCTGACACCGTCGACCAATCCGCCGCCACCAGCAACGCCCTATCGTCGACGGCCGATCGCTGCACCTGGGTCTTACGGAGAATTTCCTACCGGCTATGCGCTTGAGACAACCGATTTATGGTGCACCGCTGCCCGCAGCCCGCATTGCTTTCATTGCGGCGAAGCAGGGCATGTTTACCGAGCTTGCCACTATCGTGCAGCTGGGTTTCCGAGATTCCCCTTCAACTACAATTACCCTCGCTTTGAAGCTGCTCCACGTACCTATGACGACAATGCAACAAACTTCCGGTCGGAAGGTTTAACGACGCCTCGATCGCGTTGTCCATCTCCGGCTCGGTTCACTTCACCAACCCATTGTGATTTCTCTGACGTCTCTAGGGGCAGGTCGCGTAGCCTGCGCTGGGGAAACTAGAGGGGAAACCTCTGGGGGTGAGGTTGCAAACCGTCTAGCTTCCCAGGAGCCCCAATCACCGTCAATCGACGACTCTAAGACTCCGACGACTCCAGCCACAGCCCATGTAACCGAGGACGTCAGCGCCGATCTTGTAGTTCGCACTGACGGCCACAAAGTGGCCGCTCTCGTCGATACGGGTTCCCATTTATCGATAATGAGTCTAAAGCTAGCCGACTGACTCAGAAAAGTGAAGACGCCATGGATCGGGCCCAACATCAGAACATCCGGGAGCCAGTTGATCACGCCGATTGAAAAATGCACAGCCAAAACAGTTATCGCTGGCTCAGCCTTCGCCGCCACCCTCGTCATTATCTTTGAGTGCTGTAAAGAATTTATTTTGGGGATGGATTTCTCGAGAGAGTATGGTGCAGGGAATAATGTCCGCGACAATATCGTTACATTTTCTACGAGCTCAGACGACGTCGACTCCGTGGAACACCAGCGACCGCGCTTACACATCACCGACGACGACGTGACGCTTCCACGTGAAGCTGTTCGTTCGTGCCTGTAATCTGCGACAACTAACACAGCGGGACAGGAGTCGCTGAACACATCAATGCACTGGTACTGAGTCATGGCGTTTCTATTGCCAGGGCCGTAAATAATGTACTTGACGCACATGCTGAACTCCTGCTGACAAATTTTAGCAGAGAACGTCGACACATTGTTAAAGGCACTGCTGTTGCTTACTTCGACGAAGTTGCCCCAGTACAAGACTGCCTCACAGTACAGCACGCGGCGTCGACCGTACCTATGCTGGTACCTGTGGTTGACGTGAGTCTAACTTTATCGCCCGATAAACGCAACAGCCTTCTTAAGCTAAGTAGTCAGTTTCACAGCTTCTCCTCATCTGCGGTAAGAGTTAGTCAGACGCCACTCACCAAGCACCGTATTATCAACGACGCCGATGCAAGACCCATTCGGCAGAATCCTTACCCCGTAGCACGAAAAGAGCGAGAGACAATGCAATTGGCAAAATGACAATTTAGACATTCTACGCTGCATGCACGACTACTTCCACAGGGTACAAGTACAGTCGGGTGCAAAAAGTACACGCTAATTTTGATGTTAGAATAAAATGGATCCTTAACCGTGTTTACTGTACCATTCAGAAACCTTGTTTAGGTCAGACTGAAGGACTAGTGTATCATTAGGATTAGCTATTTCGCCATAGATCACACGGTCGTCAGTAAATACCATTATGCTAGAGTTAATGTAATCTGGAAGGTCATTTGCATAGATAAGGAATAGCAGTGGGCTATTTACGGAGCTTTGAGGGACGCCAGATTGAAGATAACAATTAGAGGAGGCATAATTACTCGCGTCAGCATATTAAATGCGGTTAGATAAATATAATTCCATCCATTAAAGGATATTGCGGTCTACTTTAAAAGTGCTGATTTTTAGAAGTAGTTGATCAGGTACTTTGTCGAAAGCCTTACAAAGGTCCAGAAAAACATCATGAAGAAGATAGCTTCGGCCTAGAGCTGCTTCGATGTGATGAGTAAATAAAAGAAACTGTGTTTCGCAGAAATATTTTTATCGAAATACCTATTGGCAGGATGATAAAAAGGCAGTTGTTTTTAGAGATGAGACTATATTAGAGTAAAAACATACTCTGAAACGTTTCATGGGTTACTAATTAGAGAAATTGGTCGATAATTCAGAGGAGAATACGTGTTGCCGGATTTAAAGAGGGCACCACTTTCCAGACCATTAAATCTGGTGGTAGCGTGCTACATTCAATTGACTGTGTAAAGAGGTATGATAGCAAACTGAAGAGTAAGCTTTCGTGTTCTTCAGAAAAATCGCGTTAATTTCATCATCACATGAAGACAAAAGCTTTATTTTTTCGATTATTATAGCTGTGGCCCCAATAACAACTACAATTGCATCGATAGGAAAGAAATCGCGATTATGCAGCTGGGGTGTGACAACGGTAGCTGACTACGCAAACACACTCGTGAAAACAGTACAACATTCATCACTGTGCAGCATGTGTTCAGCAGAGTCAACAAGAGAAATGCCATGATTCATAGCAGGTTAAGTGCGTTCCAACAGTTGGAACGAATAGCTTAACAGGATAGAAGAGAGTGCACTCTCCAGAAAAAAAATATCTATGTCTGCTTTATAGCAATGCGATTGGAGCCCAATTGGATATACACGCTAGCGAGCAAGATTGTTGAAAGACTTCCCTATACTAAAAAGACTTTTAAGATTTTTTTTCTGTTCGATAATCTTGTGTTAAACCAACATTTCCGCTGTTTGCTTAGAATTTTTCTAGCAATTTGTGTTTGTTGATCAGCCTTGTAACCTTATTTTTTAAACGAAATCCAGGTCTCTTCCACTCTACGATCGAAAAATGCACAAATGAACGCATTGGCAGAGCATGCGTTCCAAGAATAATTAAAGCTTCTTATAAATCGATATATAATCTCTATTTTTGTAATCTCTAAACGTTTTCGTTTCCGATGACTGACGCATGTTGCAAGTTTTTATAATGTAATGAATAAGGCTGTAGTTTCTTATACCAGACATGTATGAAAACTATCTAGAAGACAGGTACTGTTCTTAGGATGAGATAAAGATAGTTAGCCGATGTAGGAAAGATTCTAGTAGGTTGGGAAACGATCAGAATCAGAATCAGTTTATTCAATACAAAAAACGGGGTTAATTACATGGTAAGTATATACAGAAGGAGGTCCCGTAGTTAAAAACTGAAATGGGACCTCCTATGCATGATGACAAGAATTATTAATACAAACAAACAATGGCAACATGTAATGTTTACGATAATACAGGTTTTTTTGAAAGACAAGGCATAAATAAAAAAAATGCAGCAGTTAATGCATAAGAACAAGGTTGCAGATCACTGAATAATAGGCAGAACTACAAAGGGTGCTTTTCCAAGGCGATGAAAAGAATGCAGGAAATAAATATAGAAACACAGTTAAAGTTTAAAAAAAAGAAAGAAAAAACATACTACACTGAAAAATGGGAGTCGGATAAAGCTAAAAGAAAGCGCTTAAGTTCAGTATGAAACCGGTGAGATTTCAACAATTTTAAAGGAAATGGTAATGTGTTCCAGAGGGATATAGCTGAAAAGTGTAATGACTGCTTGCCGTAGTTGGTGCGAACGCTGGGTAATATAAAGTTCATATTGTCTGCAAATCTAGTATTATTTATATTAATAAGAGACGTCGTTGGTATGATGGTTACTGGAAGATTATTGTTTATGGCCCTAAAAGTAAAAATGGCGAGGTTGTATTTAACAAGATCAGTCACATTCAAAATGAGTATATTAAGGTATTATATTAAGTTAAGGTATATTCTAAGCACAAGGCAGCAAATAATGCAACACCAGGTAATGTTTCAGATGCAAGCGGGACAGGTATCGACCACTTATTTGTAGACATATTGAATTCACCCAAGTGAAATAATGATGAGCATGGGAAGTGTAGGACCAGATTAGGCACGTCATGTAATTTTTCATAAAAATCCGAAACAGCATTTGGTGACCAGTATCCTGCGCAAATTGTTGGAGTCATTAAGCAGGTAGTGGCCGAATACTGCACCAGGGAGGGCGAGTCCTGTTCTGGTGAGGGAGTGGCGTTGTTGAAGTTTAGTGGGCCTTCCTAATTTGCTTGCACCTTGACTAGTATAGCCCGACTAGATCTCGGCAATTTTTTATGCCGGTGTGAGGCGGCACTCCATGAGAAAGAAATTGATAGAACAATGAAATTGGGCTGGAGTGCATATGGCAGGCATTACCAAATCCTGACAGGGAGATTACCACTGTCGTTGAAAAGAAAAGTGTACAATCATTGCATTCTACCGGTGCTAACATATGGGGCAGAAACTTGAAGATTAACAAAGATGCTCGGGAACAAGTTAAGGACCGCACAAAGAGCGATGGAACGAAAAATGTTAGGCCTAACGTTATTAGACAGGAAGCGAGCGGTGTGGATAAGAGATAGCCGATATTCTAGTTGACATTAGTCGGGAAAAGTGGAGCTGGGCAGGCTATGTATCGCGTAGGATGGATAACCGGTGGACCATTAGAGATACAGAATGGATACCAAGAGAAGGCAAGCGCAGTCGAATACGGCACAAAACTAGGTGGAGTGATGAAGTTAGGAAATTCGCGGGCGCAAGTTGGAATCAGCTAGCGCAAGACAGGGGTAATTAGAGATCGCAGCGAGAGGCCATCGTCCTGCACTGGACATAAATTAGGCTGATGATGATCCTGCGCGAAAAAAAAACATTTTTGTTGTTTCGAGAAATGTAAAAGCCAATAAATTCCAAGTATTAGTTCGTTACGATCACATGAGATACAAGATTACTTGCTACAGCAGTAAGCGCGCCACCACCTGGTTCATCACAGCGATCATAGCAATAAAGCGCGCACTTTTTTCGCATTGTAAAAGTTCACAGCTGTGAATTGCTGACGATAATCAGGTTTCAGTGAGTAGAAGCACATTGGCGGAGCATGCGTTCCAGATTGATGACAAAGCTTCACGTTTATTACAAATGATTGTAATATTGGCAAATAAAAAAGATGCGCCATGGTAAGCAGCGTGGATTTTAGTGAGGATAAAGACCCATTGTAGGAAGCCGACGTAGATGCAGGTGATGCATCCGTCAGAAAGGAATCCTAGACAGATTCAAGGATGCAAACACGGTCGGTAGCTGAACAGTAAACATGGCACTTTTCTCGTTGTAGAGCTTATTATAACTGATTGAAAATTGCCTCTCACAACATTTGCAGTAATCAAACAACTTTTTTTTTCTAATCACTCTTGTCATTTTGCAAATATCTTAAGTCACATCAACTAAAGTACTCTAGCGGCGCATGAACGCTTATATGCGCCGCGTGAAGTCAACTTGAGCATAGTTCCTGTCAGTATTTGTAACGTTTTGCTTTTAACCCTCTAACTGGTAGCTCAACAACATTGTTGACCTAACAAAAACATCTGCAAGAACTAGACAAATCCAAATAGAAGTCTGTGCCTTTAAATTTACCTTCATTTATGTACCTGCTCAACAGTGGTATTCACTAAAATATCAAACGTGAGCAGCAGAAGATGTATTGGTCACAAAACCTGAAGGCTTCGTCGTTATCTTCTTAGCGCACGTGATGATAAATTTATTGCCAATGCTATTTGTCCCCTTTTTAAGCAAGCTCTTATTTCTTAACTCCACAAAGATGCATCTCAAGGACCCCGATTGAGCTTGTCATAGGAAGCGCCAGAGACCAGTTTTGGACTACACATTTACCTTTCACCATCTGGTCAACAATGAGTTTTACTTCTGCATCTCGCTTAGTTTTTTAGAGAAACCATTTTCTATTTCTATTGGTGTTTATTTAAGCAAAGTAAAGAAGAAATAAAGCACTAAAACTAAAGGTCTCGTGAACGAAAAAAAAAACGTTTAATATTTATCCGAATATTGCTGTTGAAATGCTGCGCACACTTTTACTTGGGCTTCATATTTCACACCTCCAGAATTTCAAGGAGAAAATTGTTTTTACTTCAGCCATGTAAACCTATTTCATCATAATGTTTCTAGTGAGGACTTCTATTCAAGGTGCTATTGCAGACCCGCAAAACAATACTGATGGTTCGTGGTGATTAAGATTGTGTTCCATGGGCTACTATGGCACATCTATAGGGTTATTATTTCGATAATCTGGTAACCTGTTGTCGAACTGTATGGGATCCAGAAACATTTCTGTCTCCACTGGGATCCAGGAACATTTAGGCTTAAATATTGTGCAAGAACTGTTTATCTATACAGGCCTACGTGGTGCCCTGTCTGACTGCTATCCCGCGATATGCAGAAGGCATAAAACACTTGCACAAGTCATAAAGCTGGGCAGATATAAACACGTGGACAGGGAAAAAATGATTCCTATTTTATTGGGGTAGTGGAATAGATTTTTATTTCTTCCGTTGTCTTCATTTACTAAATGACGTTCGACTCCGGATCACTAGGGTTTTGCTTGCGTTTTTCTAACACACCCAAAATGCGCATTTGTGTTATTGTCTAATGCGACCAGCTAAAAACACCTGCTAACTGCAATGTGCGTAGAGCAGGGCGCATCCATAAACCACGAAAGCAACGATAGGAAAGAGGGTATCAAAAGCGGCTGACAGGCTCAGGGCTCTATGCATTATGAAGTTGCATTTTTATTAAATGTTTATCAGAAGGTTTTGGCGTATCTTGATGATGTTATAGTGTACGTTTCTGCGTTCGAGGAGCACCTTATTATGCCATAAGTGGTACTGCGTGCTATCAAATCTTCTGGACATACGCTGTAGTATGAAAAATGTCGCTTCGCCTATGAATTGCTCAAATTCCTGGGCCACGTTGTCAGCTCTGCAGGCGTTTTACCAGACCCAGAGAAGACAGCTGCCGTGCGACATTTCCCGCAGCCCCGTGAAAAGAAAAGACTAAGAAGGTTTCTCGGACTTTGCTCCTACTATAGACGCTTCGTCAAAGACTTCATGCGGATTGCAGAGCCGCTGACACGCCTGACAAAAGAGGACGTCCCTTTTGTATGGCATGCACCACAAGAGGAAGCGTTTCGAGAGCTCCAGCGCCTTCTCCAATCGCAGCCCATTTTGGCGCACTTCGATGACAACTCGGAAACTGAAATCCACACCGACGCAAGCAGTATCGGCCTCGGCGCCGTTCTTGATAAGAGACAGAACGGACGAGAACAGGTCATCGTCTATGCCAATCGGTCTTTATCGAAGGCAGAGTGAAACTATTCTACCACGGAAAAAGGTTGTTTGGCAATAGTGTCGGCAACGTCAAAATTTCGCCCATATGTGTACGGCAGATCGTTTACTGTCGTTACCGATCACAATGCCTTATGCTGGCTTGTAAACCTGAAGGATCCGTCTGGACGCCTCGCAAAATGGAGTTTGCGACTGCAGGAGTCGACATTTCTGTAGGTCAGTCAGACAGGTGAAAAAGTTATTGTTATCCGATAATTTATCAAGCGTATAGAACCATTACTTTGAAAATCGGGTGCTGAGGCGACGGCTACAGCGACGCTTGCTGCTCTGTGATCATAGCTAAAAACCCATATCGTCGGTATAACGGCGAAGCTAGCGCTGACAATAACTTTGCGCGCTGTCAACGGCATTTTTTTGGTCGAAACTCTAGGTCCACTTGAAGTGGTACGCAGGTAGACGTTCTCGCTTTTTTGTCAACAATGGCCGTATCGCCGTCATATTGCGCATTATTTCTATCTGTGCTGAAGGAGCTAAGGAGGGTTAGTTGGTTACGAGTATTATGTATGTATCTCGCTGCGTCCCGCTTAAATTCGCGTCGTAAAACCTCGTTTCATAATACCTCTATATGTGCATGTGAGTACTGAAATAGTTCTGGTTGCCTGAGCCAATGTTAGAGAAAGAAATATCTTGGGAAATCATTCCATGTCGGCCCTTACACAGCTAATCGCCGCCTGATAAGTGGCACTGTACGTTAATTTTCTTTTTGTTCACGAATGGTTTCGGCCTTGTTACAGTTTTGGAAGTGGCAGCTATTCGTTTGATGCTTGTGCACAGCTGACTCAGCAAGGATTGCTGCAAGGCCGTAGTTACATACGTTTATCTTTAACGCTTGAATTTGAGCAGCCAACGGCCGAACAGCCGAGGATGGTTTTGCTAGACACCTGAACCGGGTAATCTTCGAGTGGGACAAAGCCGGACTGCAAGCGCAAGTGGATCAGTCAGCTAATGCGTTGCGCTGCTAAGCACGAGCTCGCTTGTGTGCTTGCGTTGTAGTGCATGGTAAAAATCCCCAGGTGGTCAAAAGTAATCCGGAGCCCTCCACTACGGCGTGCCGCATAATCAGAACTGGTTTTGGCACGTAAAACCCAAGAAAGAACAATGGACTGCAAGCGCATCAATGGACTTAACGCGACGCGGTGGCGGCGGCTGCACTGACTCGAACCGGAAACAGCTAGCAGACGGCGCATCCCAGAATCCCTCGCTATTTTACGGGTCACCTAATCCAGTGCCGCAAGAATCCCCCAACGAAACCTGCCGGACTCCTGCAACCAATCGAACCCTCGAAAAGACCGTTCCAGCAAGTTGTAATGGATTACAACTCTGCTTCGTACTATCTGCCAGATCCACTTTCTAGGATCTGGCAGATAGTACGAAGCGTTCGTGCCCCTCCTCAGCAAAAATATCCTTTCCGTTCTCTAGCACTTCAATCTCTGACGGAAGTGCAGGTTGCCGAACACTTCTGTAAGAGAGTCACCCGTACCGACATTTCAACATGTCCAACATTGGATCGACCCATGCCACCTCGTAAAGATGCTGGTCTTGACCTTCCTTTCACAATGTCGGAATGGGACGCTGCATTTGCTGCTTTGAGACGATTTTCTGCACCTGGACCTGACGGTATTTCTTATACTGCTCTGTGCCACCTTGGTGTGGAAGGTCGGAAAGTCCTGCTGTCGTACTATAACGCCACGTGGTCATCCAGCACAGTCCCGAAGCAGTGGAAAACCAGCCGTTTGGTGGCCCTCCTAAAACCAGGAAAATCACCTTACGAATGTGATGCTACCGGCCAGTAGCTTTAGCTAGCTGTGTCGGTAAGGTGATGGAACGAATGGTGCTCACTAGATTAGAATGGTTCATGGCAAGGAATGAACTCAATCAAGAAATGATGACCGGATTTAGACGTGGACGTTCTGCAATAGATGGGGTCATTGATCTCGTGTCCACAATCGAGCACGAAAAAAGATGACACCGACTTGTAGGAGCAGTTTTCTTGGACATAAAATGAGCCTATGACAATGTACTGCACGAAGCCATTCTTGGTGCCCTCAGTAATTCGGGCATCGGCGGCCGTCTCTACATGTGGATTGATAGTTACCTAGATGGTCGCACAGTCTTCATGTCCACGACTGATGGCTCTACGAGAAGACACGTTGCGGTCTGTGGAGTGCCTCAAGGAGGAGTGCTCAGCCTGACTCTTTTCAGTATTGCCCTTATTTATTTGTCTTGCGGAAATAATTACTGATACAGCACGCATCAGTACCTATGCAGCCGACATATGCATATGGGCGTCCGCAGTCACGCGACCGCAAATTTGCGCAAGATTGCAGCGAGCTGTTTCTTTAACGTCTGAGTACCTGCAGTGCCAAGGATTGCAACTGGCCCCAGATAAGTGCGCTGCAATAGCGTTCACACGGAAGGTTATGTGTTGGTATCCAATTATGATCAATGCCAATATCATCCCATATGTGACCCACCACAGATACCTCGGCGCTGTCATTGACCGCGGTGTTTCGTGGTCGAAGCATGTGGCAATGTTAAAGAAAAAATTTAGTGCGCTTGCTCAAGTTTTTCGCTTTCTGGCCGGTATGAAGTGGGGTCAATCTGAGCATTCGCTACTCCGGCTGTACCAGGCTCTCTACGTCGGGTATATTCGGTATAGCCTGCCAGTTTTATCAGGTATGAGCCGGTCATGCCTGCGTACGCTGGAAAGTGCCCAGGCGCAGATGCTCAAAACATGTCTCGGTGTTCCACGTTGCACCTCAACCTACGGAACAATTGAGGAGGCTCGCGTCACCCCTTTACCTGTCTATCTACGATGCGAACCTCTTCGAGTATTCCTGCGACTGCTGTGCTGTCATGGATGCCACCCCTTATCGCCACTTCCCGATATACGGCCGGACTGTACTTTTTCAAGAACCTTTAAATGCCAAGAATCTACCATACCATCATATTTTGCCCCTGCTGACCTTCCACGTATGCCCCCATGGGTAATGTCCAAAATACGGGTACCTCTATCTATTCCCGGAATTTCTAAAAAATCGCGAATACCTATCGTCGGCCTCAGACATTTAATACTTGAATATATGTCGAAAGAATATGACTCCTCGGTAAATTCGTATACAGACGACTCGGTCTCGTCGTATGCGTCTGGTGCGGCTTTGGTCGTGCCTGCGCATCAAGTCATTCGATGGTTTCGTCTGCGTAACAAGACGGCTACAACATCTGCGGAACTAGTGGTAATCAGAGATGCTGTTCAATATATTTCGCAACAGCCGCCTCAAGTATGGACAGTCTTCAGTGACGCAAAATCGGCTCTGCAACTACTTAGGCTGGTGTTGAAAGGAAGCGCTTACAGAGTGTTGGCTCTTCAAACTGCCGAGCTATACACTTTAGCGCAAGAAAATGGCCACCACATCACATTTCAGTGGATTTCCAGTCACTGTGGTATACATGCCAACGAACTGGCTGATGCTGAAGCGAAGAAAGCACTCGAAGAACCAGAGTCAATGCTTGCAATTCCCTTTTCAACAGCGGACGCCAACTGCCTCCTCTCCAGTGTCATCTGAAAATCTACAGAATTGCACTGGGACAATCCGGATAATCGACACGGACGACTACACAGATTGGACCCTACCATGAAATTTAGGCTACCACCAAAAATTCAGCGCAGCTGTGCCAGTCTTCTGCAGAGACTAAGGCTGGGGGTAGCGTTTACGGGCGGATACGCGCACCTCATGCGACGCACCGAGTCTCCAGACTGTGAGTTGCGCCATGTAAATGAGACTATAGGTCATGTGCTTTGTGACTGCCCTAAGTACGTGGTAGAGCGTCAATAGTTGAAGAATGACCTTACGCGTCTCGACAGCCCACCGTTGTCGGAGGACGTTATTTTAGGCCCTTGGCCAGATGCTCAATCGAGTTTCAAGGCCATGGCGCTACTGAACTTTTTAAAAAGTACGGGTCTGGACTGTAGGCTTTGAGCATGCCAAATTGCTTGCCATATGTTTCACATCCTCCTTCTCTCGTCATCGTCACCCATCATGCGCCTCTTTCTTCCCTCTTTCTTTCCCTCTTCCCCTTCCCCCAACGCCGAGAAGCTGGCTAGAGGAATTTACCTGAGCCCGACCTCTCTGCATTTCGCATCATTAAACTTCTCTCTCTCTCTCTCAAGAACGTACCCGTCGCGTCCATTTCACGCTTGCGGTCTAGCTGGGGGGCCCTGTAGCACCCGCATCTCTTACCATGCCAGGGGGCGCTCACGGAGGAATAATGCAGGAAATAAATACGTAGTGGGGCGTATGCTCCATCTGACAAGCAAGCTCTACAGCTTGCTTGTCAGTCGTTCTTCCTTCGCCCTCCACAAGTTTATCATGACTTCGAGACTAACCAATGTAAATGCTTGAAACTTGTCACAGCGGGTGCTCGCATTAGGCTCCGTCATGTCGCGGAGCTCCTACGTTATTATGATTCACCGTGGCCTGGTTACGCTGTTGCTCACATTTCGATTAGCGTCTTCGTCACTGTAAGTGACAAGAAGAGAAGCTTTGCACTTGCAGTTCCTTTATATTTCCACTCTCGCATGCGACCATCTTTATGTACTGCGACGCGAAACGGTTCCCGCGGTTTTGAGAGCAAATTTGCAGATGCCCCAGCTTCGTTGGCATTGTTACTGATAGCGCTCCCTCCCCTTGCTCTCTGCGCATGGATCACCATACTCGTGCCACACTTCGCGCCCTTCTTACCGTCAACGTAGGTTATAGTGCCGAGGCCGGCCATCATCTCTGCCACCGTTGGCTCGATTGTTGGTGGTAATCTCGACCATGCGGGTCGGTGCTTCTTCCCTGAAGGCAATCACGTCATCTCCGCCTCATATGGTGACTGCAGGAGTCTCCTACTCGGCAAACGCCATTCCTTCGGGGCCTCCTTGCTAGTATAGTACTGAAAAGATATGTTTCTCTGCACTGAGTTTCTCGCGTTGGAGATATTGCGGCAGGCACATGAATTGGGCTGCCTTCACTGTCATCTACAGGCTGCCGTTGCTATTTCCCAGCTGCTCCGCGTGCCAATAGCATTTGCTTTGCTTGGCAGTTTATGCATTATCAGGGACGAACTGATAAGTACTAGTCGCTGGGCCGTCCAACGACTCCTACTTCACCATTTTCACATCACATAGTCATCGACGTCATCGATACCTAGAAATAGTCTTTCTGTTTTCGCCGTGTGCTGGGGACAGGAAATGTGTGGTTGAGACTCAGACAGCCAGCTCAGCGCCCCCCCCCCCCCCCCCCCCAAAGTAATTGCAGGCACCAGCGCTTTAACTCGAGCATGTGTTGGCACATCTCGCGGTTGGGCCGCGCAAGTTCGCGGGTTAGTTCGGTCCGACAGGATTGGGACACTCCAGTACCATGAGGATAGTGTTTTCCCCCAACATTTGACTGTTCAAGCATATGTGCATAGTGGACATGGCAGTGTTGCGACCCAGATCGGCCGGGCGCATTCTTTGATTGTTTCCCATCGAGGCAGGCCCTTTCAACAGCGTCAGTGCCCGACGGCCACAGTGCCAGACACCAACGTTGACGGGCAAACAAGCGCCCCAAATCGGCAGTGCGCATCGTTTATGTGTTTTCCCCGATTCCACCCCCTTCTTCAGCGCTTGCCTACCTGGCGACGCGGCGCGACACCGGCTGGTACGCGATGACAAAGAAGCTCACGAAGCGACCACAACCACCACCCTTCGTGGAGGCGGGGTCCAGCGCGAAGGTCACTCTCCTGACCCTGGCAAGACGAACGTCACTGAGAGATAGAAACCATAGATACGACTTTCGTAGGAGTGTGAATCCCCTGTTTCCAGATTGTCTCGTCCTTTCTTCGAAGGTGCAACATTAGAGGCGGAGTTCTGTAAACAATATGACCCCTATGATTGGTCGCATCAAGGTCATCCGATTTTCTAGTCGGGTCAACTAGGGAAGATGAATGTTTTATAAGGAGACACCTTGGGCGCAGTGGTGTGTCCTGACGTGTTCTCATATGTGCTCAGACATGTAGTTAGCTGAGACTTTCAAAGTGCTCCCCCATGGAGTGGGCTTCCATATTTGGAGCCACTGCAAATATGTAGAATAAACCCTTTTTCGCTCGCTTCTACTCCCGGACGTACTCATCCCTGTGGCTGGAGGATCACCGGCCCAAACGCTACCCGTGTCCCAAAAAACTGGCAGCAGCGGCGGGATAAATCATTACCCCCGAGCCGCAACAAACTGGATGGCCGCGGTGAGATCAATCCTTTAGCCAACGCCAGTCGCCGGCATCTGGTTCGCGATCAACTGAATCGCTGGAGTGAGATGGACCCTTCAGCCAACGCCAGTCACCGTTATCTGCAGTTCGCGATCAACTGAATCGCGGTGGTCAGATGGACCCTGCAGCCAACGCCAGTCACCAACAACTGATTCACGAGCGTCTGGAGGACAGCGGCAAGATGGAACATGGAGCCAACGCCAATCGCCAACTCGTTCGCGAGCTGCTGGATGAACGCAGAGCATCATGACTGCACGGTACAGGGTGAGTGCCTGGTTTTGCGCTTGAGTCATCGTATCTTTTAGCCTAGACTTTCTAAAAACCGATGGAGCGTGTACAACTGCCCATTTTGATACTGTGGTTGTTGCGCATCTCAGCAGAAAGGAGCCTCAGTGACGGCTCACCTACATTTGTGGGCAGAGGGAAGGAACACTTCACCATCGACCTTGCGATATCAACAAGAGATGTGTATCTGGCCTGGTCATGTGAATCTGACCCATGGGGTTCACATCACCTACCAATTTGGTTGATTACAGAACATACTCCTAGCCGCCAGACTGCCGCCTACACAGCGACAAACTGGAACAAGTTCTGTCAGCTGATTTCAGAGGCCCCATCACACGACAAGTTGTTTAAACTGGTGAGCAAGTGTCTTCAACAAGCTAGCGTAAGTGGAAAAGCGCACCATTGAGGAGCCCTTGATGTACAGTGACAAGAATAAGAGGATGGTCGACATCCCGATCAAGGTTTGCGTAAACAAGGAGCTGAGCACAGCAGAGGAAGAAGTAGCTTCACCTCGGAACGACAGGGCGTTGGTAATTGCAGCCTGTATCAGGGATCGCCAGGCAACAGACATAATGATGCATGTAGATTCTGAGAAACAGAGCAATGAGAAAGCAAGCAGATACCCGAATCGTCCCAGATGTAAGGCAACGCGTAATGGCAGGAGAAGATTCAAAGGCAATGGAAAGGAAAACAGCGTAATAAAACGCAGATGCATGACAAGATGCAGGCGTCAAGGAAAAAGATGAAGCCAGAGTTAAGTCAGACACATTTCAAAGCTGCACGAGAAATGTGCCAGAAAAGGAATAAGAAGGAAGCAGAAAGAAGGTAGACAAGCATAGGAGTTTAGGAAAAGGCTAAAAAAGTGAACAGGAATAACTGGTGTGATAAATAAGGAAGATCATTTAGGAATGACCTCGGACCATTGAGTTGTTAGTTTTCACACAGGTGTGTTTCTTGTGTGCTTGCTCTGCATTGCATGTACTTCCCTAATTGACCTTTGCAATATACATTTTTTTGAAGGCCATCAAAACTAGAATTTTTGTACTTGCAATTTAATACTGAAAATTTAGTCCTTTAAGTGGCACCAAACTCGGGCTCTTTCAGTGCTACGATATATTCAGGTTGTTTCAGTTACCTCAAGCCAAACTTTTACAATATGCAAATGCTACGTAGCGGGACAGAACCAAGGTAATGTTGTTTGCCGTCGTTTGGAGATACTCAGACTATTTTTTGTATTCTGCCTAATTCGATAATTAGTCTTATTTATTCAACTTCTCAATAATTATAATTAGATGAAAAGTGTCCCTGAGGAAATTGTAGAGCAACATGAGAAACTCCCAATACAGCTTCCTGTTGCTCAATACGCGCAACATAAAATTTTTTTTCCGAGCATGAAAGAAGCCCCCGAATACACGCAAAATTGTCGCGCGACTGGCTGCTCGAGACACTTTACATGTATTCGCGGGCTTCTTTCTCGCTCGCAAAAACACTTTTATGTTGCACGTATTGAGCAAGAGAAAGCTGTATCGGGAGTTTCTCATGTTGCTCTATACAATTTTCTAATTGACATTTGCCATCTAATTAAAATAAATGAGAAGTTGAATAAATAATTAGGACTAATTATCTAATTAGGTGGAATACAAAAAATTGTTTATCTCCATAATGTAAAGAAGGTAGGGCGTGCAGACACGGACACAAGAGTAGTGGTCAACACGATCGCCGACTATCAAGTGAAGGAAGCACTGAGGCGAAAAAAGAAAGAAGACACAAAAGTCATCTGCACATGATCAGTTTGACAAAACTGCATGCGCAGATGAGTCTTCTGTCTTCTTTCTTTTTTCGCCTCAGTGCTTCCTTCAGTTGACAGTCGGCGTTCGTGTTGTCCACTTCTCTTGTGTCTGTGTCTGCACGCCTTCAATCAATCAATCAATCAATCAAATTTTTATTATTTCACAAAAAGTCTTTGCAGATAGAGGTATACAGAAGGAGGTCCCATAGTAAAAACTGAATTGGGACCTCCTGTTCATGGTTAACATAAAAGTTACAATGGCAAGAACGGTAGCTGAATGATTACAATTGCAAAAATGATAAATAATAATAGACTTAAGTAAATAACGATATTAATAGACAACAGTGTATCGGCAGTAAGTAATATAGTGAAACTAGGTAAAACTAACATATAAGTGGAGGAAAAACAAATGTAAAAAAAGAATTCAAGAACAACTTAAGCAACATGTTGACGTACATAAGAACGGCAGGTCTAAAACGAAATCAGGTTCTACTGTACACTATGTCACATACATATCACATAAGAAAACATTTTTCAATTCATGGCAAAACCTATGGGCTTTCTGTAGTTTTATGACCAATGGTAATGTATTTCATGATGATATGGCTGCAAAGTGAACGGTCTGTTTGCCATAATTAGTACGTACTTTGGGCAGAATGAAGGTATTATGAAGCGCGAAACGTGTTGGGTTGGTGTTCGTTAGAGATGACATAGGAAATAGCGACAATGTGTTCTTGTCATTTATTAGTTTGAAAATAAAAGTGGCAAGGTTGAACTTGAAAAGGGTGGCAACGTCAAGAATGTTATTTTCTTGTAGTAACTGTTTAGCATTGGTGGTGTGTGGACTCGACGTGATTACTCTAATAACCTGGTTCTGGATAGTTTGTAAGGGTTTTAGGTGAGTAGTGTACGTGTTACCCCAGGAGGTTATGCAGTAATTAATTTGAGAGTGTACAAACGCGAAATAAAGTGAGAGCAACACAGGTCGTGAAAAGAACGGACGTGACCTAATGAGAATTCGTATTCCATATGATAACTTTTTTTTCATATCAGTTATATGGCGCTGAAATTTTAGGTTATAGTCAATAATAACACCTAACTATGTACATTCTTCACTTGCTGATAATAAATGGTTACCAATGGAAATGGGCGGAATGCATAGTGATGATTTATTTTGGGATGACAAGAGAAGGCCTTTTTTTGCATTGTGAATCAGTACCAACTAGCTCAGCTTTCTGTCGTTCTAAGTCTGTCTCCAAGCGACGGCAAGAAACATTACCTTGCTTCCGTCCACCTACGGAGCATTTGCGTATTTTTAAAGTTTGGCCCAAGTTAACTGAAACACCCTGTATTTAGGACAGATTTGATAAGTTATATTAAAAAAACATACTTTTGTACGAAATGTAAATTTTCGTGTACTTACAAATGTGTTTGGTGATTGCGCGTTTTAGGTTGTTATTTATGTATTATGTATTTATGTGTTCTAGCATGGAATATATATATTTACTTTCCTTGAAAATGCAGTATCATATATTGGTTCCTGGTCTGTATTACATAATATATGGATATGTAAATCGTAATAACCATTGATGTAGATATACTCGTACACGCTCAGAGGTATAGAATTTGTTAGGTTGCATTTGTGCAGTAAAGACAGTTTTGGCCATGAATTACTAATATTTATTGTGATCCACACGTATGAATTTTGTGTATGCCTATCGAAGCTTCAAGCTTGGCTATCTGAGGCTGTGTTTGGTAGCTGAACTTGAACCTTCTGGCACACACGAGTTATGCGTGGATCGCTCTATATAGTCGTAATTCAAGGCGTGTACAGCTGAGCCTGCCTTCCGTGTACTGTAGAAATAAAAGGGTGTGCACCCTTCCAACACCTATTAAAATGGGTGTAATTGTGGGCTAACACCCTAACACCCTTCATGATATTTACTGGACACCCTTCCTCTAGGGTGCTCTAATAGCACCCCAACTGTGGGGTGTAGGCAACAGCCCCCTTAGGGTGTCCGTCTGGCGACACTGATTTACACCCTTAAGGGTGTTAAAATGTTTAGTAAAACAATTTAGTCTTAAAAAAACATTTTAGAAACTAATTAGTCTAGAAGCTGAACCTATGTGCTGCTGAGAAGCCATCAGGGAGCTAGTGCCATCCAGCATCTCCTGGGCTGCCTGGCCACGTCGGAATT
The DNA here is from genome assembly GCF_013339745.2 of Dermacentor silvarum. Lineage (NCBI taxonomy): Eukaryota > Metazoa > Arthropoda > Arachnida > Ixodida > Ixodidae > Dermacentor > Dermacentor silvarum. Next base: position 96,481,765 of record NC_051160.1, read on the forward strand.
CGGAGGAACTAGTTGACGAACGAGACTACAAACCCACGTCTGCAACGAAGCACACGGTAGATCGCCTTAAGTTAGCTCAACCTGCTTAAGAGAAGACGTCAAATCTAGACTCCAGAGAAATCCAGCCCAGCAATTGCAGCCACCTCAGCAAGATCGGCCCGCCAGCATTCTTCCGGAAAGCTTCGCGCGCCGACTTCACGGTTTATGGTCTTGCTGCTGCCCGGCCACGCGTATGACATCGTTGTTTTCTTTTGAACATTATTTTAGTGAAATGCTGTTATGTGTTATTGTATATTTGATCCGCGCCCTGTTTCATATGTATATGTATTGTTAATTGCTCATCACATTTCTCCGTCATCACTGTGTTTCGGGGCGCTATAACGTAAAAAGATCCTAAACTGTTTTGATTCGAATTTCTGCAATGAGCCTCCACGGTTGGTCAAAACATTTTCAAGCCACTCCCAACTTCGCCTGTGTGTCACGTCACGTCACGAAAACCGCGACAGCTCCCCATCTGATATAACGTGTACACACTGATTATGCATGATTAAACCGCACAAAAGAAAAATAATCATTCCTGATTCGACGCCTTTTCACCATTAGCCCTCTGCTATTATGGAATGTTTTCTGGATACGCCCACTTCGCCTATCTGTCACGCGACCTCACAAAACTGCGAAAACTCACCACGTCAAAGTGACGTGTATGCGAAAAAAAAAATGAATTATGCCGAATAAAACGGAAAATTTCTCTTAATAGCCACAGACTGCCCCATTCCGAAAGGAGTAAAAGATGGCTGCCCGCGGATCACTCAGGCTCTCGCTACTCGTACCTACCAGTGAGCATGTAATTATTTGCGCATGATAAACATTTTTGTGTATGAGTAAAACGTTATCGAGCCTTTTCGCCATGCGTACAACATCGCTCTGCCAACTCTTCCTTGCTGAGGATCCATTTTAGCGGCATTCTTATTCTTCCATTGCACGCTGCCGCGATTTTCGACCAGCCACCGCAAGCTACGTAAGGCGAAGCGGACCAATCGGAGAAGCTGGCACCACCCTCTTCATGCGGTTATCTATTTTCACTGTGCTGGCTCGGCCCCATCGAAACCCTCTCCACTAGAGCGTGCTCCTCTTGTCAGCCAATTAGATAAGAAAAACCGCTGAGTATAAGCAATGTTATTGGTTTTCGAAGCGAACAAAGGTGACCTCCTATAAACGAGGAGAGTGCTTGATTGTGTTGTTCAGACAACGCCACGGGTCACCGCCCGATGCTTGCATCGGTGGTTATGTAGATTTGACATCAGGAGTTTGCAATCAAAACTGTTTGGAATCATTTTATGTTATAGCGCCCCAGGTGTGTTTGTATTGTGTCTTTTTTATTATTTTATTTTATTAATTGTGTATACTTATCTGGCGATAAATATCTGTGTTTTTTGTTTACTCCCGACTCTGACTCTTGCACTCTGTTCGCTTGAGTACGGAAGACCAACCGGCTTGTGTACCCCATCGATTGACTTCGCGCCGACGATGAACGGGTGACAGCTATGACACTTATGCAAGCAAGTATAATGCCATGCAGCCTTAAGTGCAAACAATGTAGGCTGTAGAGAAGCTTAACACAACCCAGCATTATTCGAATAACCTGTGTAATCCAAGCAAGGTCATTTTTTCAGCATAGATGCGCCTCACATCGAGTGCAAGAGCAGTTCAAAATTGTTCGTTTGTTCATCCTTACGTTTTGTAGGTTGACTTATGATTTAATTGTCGTTTTTTGATTATTTATACATGTATTGTTGTTGTTCTTCCTAATATGTACAGCACTTATTAATGATTGTATCGCCCCCCCCCCATGTAATACACTCCCTGTGAGGGCCTTTACCGGTAGCATGAATAAATAAAAATGAATAAATAGGTGGTGAAATTAGGTAGCATGTCAGTTCACATTAAATAAAAAGCATGTGGATCTTTATACAGTTGCCAAACTGTTTCTACGATTGAAGCCATTTGAGGAATTACAGCATTGTTTAGATCCGATTTCATTAACAAAAATGTGAAGGAACTTACGTCCTCATGTACAAATAGCGCTGGCACTGCTGGTTGTTCCTTCATTTGAAGCAATTGTCCTCAGAGTTGCAACAGCAAGGAGGTCTGTAAACAGATGACAATTCGTGTTAGCTTCAATGGTCGCATGGACATATGCAATACAATTGCACAAAATTCTTGTTCTTTTTTACTTGTAAAACCTCTGTTTACCCTTGATTCAACAATATCTTTGTTTTATAAAAGTGCTGAATATAGCAATCACAAAGCCAGAGGTTATAATCGTCACACAGAAAATTTCGATCGCGATCGAGGGGACCGCACTACCATGTAGATCAAACGTGGTAAATTCCTCGTTGGCGTAACCTATTCTCCGCGCACAGGCGCGGTATTTCGGACAGCCATTCCCGCGCCTGCGGGTCAGCCATGCCAGATTATACCTTTCTCACGCCTTACGGCGCTCTACCTTCAAAATACCATCACTGATTTTCCTGGGGGAGCAGTTTAGGCATTTTCTTTGAGTTAATATGTTTTGAAAAGTCACGGAGAGCATACGGAACGACCAACCTGCTTGTATACCCCGTCGATTGACTTCGCGCCGACGAAGAACGGGTGACAGCTGTGACACTTATGCAAGCAAGTATAATGTCGTGCAGCCTTAACTGCAAACAATGTAGGCTGTAGAGAAGCTTAACACAACCCACCATTATTCGAATAACCCGTGTAATCCAAGCAAGGTCATTTTTGCAGCATAGATGCTCCTCACATCGAGTGCAAGAGCAGTTCAAAATTGTTCGTTTGTTCATCCTTACGTTTTGTATATTGACTTATGATTTATTGCTGTTTATTATTATTTATACATGTATTGTTGTTCTTCCTAATATGTAAAGCACTTATTAATGATTATATCGACCCCGCCCCCCCCCCCCCCATGTAATACACTCTCTGTGAGGGCCTTTACCGGTAGCATGAATAAATAAAAATGAATAAATAGGTGGTGAAACTAGGTTGCATGTTCACATTAAAAAAAAAAAGCATCTGAATCTTTATACAGTTGCCAAACTGTTTCTACGATTGAAGCCATTTGAGGAATTACAGCATTGTTTCGATCCGATTTCATTAACAAAAATGTGAAGGAACATACGTCCTCATGTACAAATAGCGCTGGCAGTGCTGGTTGTTCCTTCCCATTTGAAGCAATTGTCCTCAGAGTTGCAACAGGAAGGACGTCTGTAAACAGATGACAATTCGTGTTACCTTCAATGATCACATAGATATGTGCAATACAGTTGCACAAAATTCTTGTTCGTTTTTACTTGTAAAACCTCTGTTTACCCTTTGATTCAACAATATCTTTGTTTTATAAAAGTGCTGAATATAGCAATCACAAACCAAGAGGTTATAATTGTCACACAGAAAATTTCGATCGCGATCGAGGGGACCGCACTACCATGTAGATCAAACGTGGTAAATTACTCGTTGGCGTAACCTATTCTCCGCGCACAGGCGCGGTATTTCGGACAGCCATTCCCGCGCCTGCGGGTCAGCCATGCCAGATTATACCTTTCTCACGCCTTACGGCGCTCTACCTTAAAAATACCATCACTGATTTTCCCGGGGGAGCAGTTTAGGCATTTTCTTTGAGTTAATATGTTTTGAAAAGTCACGGAGAGCATACCGAACGACCAACCGGCTTGTATACCCCGTCGATTGACTTCGCGCCAACGACGAACGGGTGACAGCTGTGACACTTATGCAAGCAAGTATAATGTCATGCAGAGTTAACTGCAAACAATTTAGGCTGCAGAGAAGCTTAACACATACGAAAAGGCTGGCATGAGCGAAAATACTGCTCCAGGACAGTAGCCCCGGTCTCCACTACGGCCCCTACTGCTCCCCCGGGAAAATCAGTGATGTTATTTTGAAGGTATAGGCGCGAGAAAGCTATATAATCCAGCATGACTGATACAGCACGAGCGCCGCAA